>NC_091284.1:542517975-542525475 GCF_032444005.1 Ranitomeya imitator | reverse complement strand
CAAAAAATAAGCCCTCACCTGACCCCAGATCACGAAAAATGGAGACGCTACGGGTATCGGAAAATGGCACTTTTTTTTTTTTTAGCAAAGTTTGGAATTTTTTTTCACCACTTAGATAAAAAATAACCTAGACATGTTTGGTGTCTATGAACTCGTACTGACGTGGAGAATCATAATGGCAGGTTAGTTTTAGCATTTAGTGAACCTAGCAAAAAAGCCAAACAAAAAACAAGTGTGGGATTGCACTTATTTTGCAATTTCACCGCACTTGGAATTTTTTTCCCGTTTTCTAGTAAAAGACATGGTAAAACCAATGGTGTCGTTCAAAAGTACAACTTGTCCCGCAAAAAATAAGTCCTCACATGACCATATTGACGGAAAAATAAAAAAGTTATGGCTCAGGGAAGGAGGGAAGTGAAAAACGAAAACGCAAAAATGAAAAAGGGCCGCGACTTGAAGGGGTTAATATACTTAGGAATAATTTTTCTTCATCCCTTAAAGACCAGAGGACTTTTTCCTCTCATTCTTCTAAGAGGCATAACTTTTTATTTATGCATCTACACAGCCATATCAAGGCATCTTTTTTGCAGGGTAAGTTGCAGTTTGAAAAAAGCAGAACAAAAACAAACACATTGTTATATACTGACAACAACTCACTATTGTAAAATTTAATGTATGAAGACAAAAATTTGAAGTGGGATAAAATGGTAAAAAAAAAAAAAAAAAGCAAGTCACCACTATTTCTTGGGTTGTGCCTTTACAGCAATCATTGTAAGGTAAAAATGATATGGCTGCATGACTCTTCCTGTCGGTATGATTAAGGAAATACCAAATGTGAATAAAAATAAATTATATAGATATGGATATATTATACAGAAAACAGGTAGAACAGACAACAGGTAGAAATGATAGGCAATCAGCAAGACAACCCCTAAAAAAGGAATGGTTCTGCAGGTGGTGACCACAGACCATTTCTCTCTTCTCATCCCTTTTGGCTGTTTTGATCACTTTTGCATTTTGTCATTGCTTTCACCCCTAGAGGTACAATAGCAACCCACAGAAGTTGCTCTGCTCAGGTAGTGCGGCTCATCCAGGATGGCACATAAGTGCGAGCTGTGGCAAGAAGGGTAGCTGTGTGTCACCAGTGTCTAGAGCATGGAGCAGATACAGGAGACAGGCCAGTATACCAGGAGACGCAGAAAGGGCAATAGGAGGACAACAACCCAGCAGCAGGAATATCATCTCCTCCTTTGTGCAAAGAGGAACAAGAGGAGCAGGACCAGAGCCCTACAGAATAAGCTCCAGCAGGCCACCAACATCCATGTGTCTGCTCAAATGATCAGAAACAGACTCCATGATGGTAGTATGAGGACCTGACGACCACATGTGGGTGTTGTGCTTACAGCCCAACACCGTGAAGGGTGATTGGTATTTGCCAGAGAACACGAAGATTGACAGATTCGACAATGGTGCCCTGTGTTCTACACAGATGAGAACAGGTTCACACTGAGCATGTGACCGGACGTGACAGTCTGTAGACACCATGGAGAACTTTCTGCTGCCTGCAATATCCTCCAGCATGACCGCTTTGGCAGTGGGTCAGTAATGGTGTGGGGAGCCATTTCTTTGGAGGGCCATACAGTCCTCCATGTGCTAGCCAGAGGTACCCTGATGAGATCCTCAGACCCATTGTGAGACCATATGCAGGTGCATTGGGTCCTGGGTTCCTTCTGATGCATGACAATCCTAGGCCTCATGTGGCTGAAGCATATCAACAGTTCCTACATGATGAAGGCATTGATGCTATGGACTGGTCTGCCCGTTCACCAGATCTAAATCCAATCAAGCACATCTGGGACATCATGTCTCGTTCCATCCATGAACGCCACAGACTGTCCAGGAGTTGACTGATGCTTTAGTCCAGGCCTGGGAGGAAAGCCCTCAGGAGAACATCTGTTGCCTCATCAGGACCATGCCCAGGTGTTGCAGGGAGGTCATACAGGCACGTGGAGGCCACACAGCATCACACTACATAGCATCATTTCCTTGTCTTGAGGCATTTCCACCGAAGTAGTAGCAGCCTGGAATTTGATTTTCCACTTTGATTTTGAGTATCATTCCAAACCTAGACCTCCATTGGATATTAAGTTTGATTTACAGTAATCATTTTTATGTTTTTTGTTCTCAACGCATTCCACTTTGTAACGAATAAAGATTTACAAGTGGAATATTTCATACAGTGATATCTAGGAAGTGGTATTTTAGTGTTCCAATTATTTTTTTGAGCAGTATATGTATATATTTTCATATTTAGATGTTTATAAAAAAAAAAGTATATACAGACATACATACATACAAATTTGTGTTGCCATTTTCACAGACTAATAACATTTTTATTTTTCTGTCAATTGAGCTGTCCAATGGCTTGATAGTTGCATGGTTAGCTGCTGCTTTTATTGATTTTATTTTGGGATCCATGACATTTTGATTTCCTTTTATTGCATTTGATACAGAGGGAAAGGTGACCAAAAAGCTGCAATTCTGGCATTTTAATTTATTTTTCTACTTATTCTGTTTACCTTATGGGTTGATAAAAAACTTATACAGTTGTGTGAAAAACTATGTCCTCTTCCTGATATCCTATTCTTTTGCATGTTTGTCACACTTTAATATTTTAATTTTGTTTAATCTAAAACATTTGACAAAGATAGCACAAGTAAACACAAAATGAAATTTTAAATGAAGGAAAAAAGAAATCCAAACCTACAGGGCACTGTGTGAAAATGAAAAATACTCCCTTGACTGATGAGACAAAAATTGAACTCTTTGGAAGGTGTCTGTCCCATTACATCTTACATAGAAGTAACACAGCATTTCAGAAAAGGAACATCATACTAACAGTAAAATATGGTGGTGGAAGTGTGATGGTCTTGAGCTGTTTTGCGGCTTCAGGACCAGGAAGACTTGCTGTAGTAAATGGAACCATAAATTCTGCCACCTACCAAAAAATCCTGAAAGAGAATGTCTGGCCATCTGTTCGTGACCTCAAGCTGAAGTGCACTTGGGTCATGCAGCAGGACAATGAACCAAAAACACACCAGCAAGTCCACCTCCGAATTGCTTAAAAAAAACAAAATTAAGACTTTGAAGCGGCCTAGTCAAAGTGCTGACCTTAATCTTAATCTGAGATGCTGTACCATGATTTAAAAAGGCAGTTCAGGCTCGGAAACCCTCCAAATGTGGCTGAATTACAATTCTGTAAAGATGAGTGGGCCAAAATTCCTCCAGAAGGTTGTAAAATACTCACTGCGACTTATTGCAAACTCTTGATTGCAGTTGTTGCTGCTAAGGGTGGCCCAACCAATTATTAGGTTTATTATTATTGTACATTTTTATGCTCCATTTATTCCATGGTGCTTTACATGTGAAAAGGGGGCAAATATAGACAAATACAACTAAACATGAGCAAAAAACAAGGCACACAGGCACATAAGGAGGGAGGACCCTGCCCGCGAGGGCTTACAGTCTGCAGAGGATGGGTGAGGATACACTAGGAGAGGGTAGAGCTGGTTGTGCGCCTGTTCAGTATGTTGAGGATCACTGCAGGCTTGTCATAAGAGGCGAGTCTTCAGGTTCTTTTTGAAGGTTTCTATGGTAGGCGAGAGTCTGATGTGTTGCGGTAGAGAGTTACAGAGCATGGGGAAGCACGGGAGAAGTCTTGGATGCGGTTGTGGGAAGAGATGAGAAGGGAGTAGAGAAGGAGGTCTTGAGAGGATCGGAGGTTGCGTGTAGGTAAGTACCAGGATACGAGGGCACAGATGTATGGAGGAGACAGGTTGTGGATGGCTTAGTTTATATGTCATTGTAAGGGTTTTGAACTGGAGTCTCTGGGTGCTAGGAAGCCAGTGAAGGGCTTGGTATAGGGGAGTTGCTGGGGAATAGCGGGGAGACAGGTAGATTAGTCGGGCAGCAGAGTGTAAGATGGATTGGAGTGGTGCCAGAGGGAAGGCCAGAGAGTAGGAGGTTGCAGTAGTCAAGGCGGGATATAAGGGTATGCACTAGTGTTTTTGTGGTGTCGCGGTCAAGAAATGCGCGGATCCGGGAGATATTTTTGAGTTTAAGACGGCAGGAGGAGGCAAGGGCTTGGCTATGTGGCTTGAAGGAGAGGGGAGAGTCGAGGATCACCCCGAGGCACCGGGGGTATGGGACTGGGGAAAGTGAGCAGCCATTGACATTGATAGATAGGTCTGGTGGAGGGGTAGAGTGAGATGGGGGAAAGATGATGAATTCTGTTTTGTCCAAGTTCAGTTATAGAAAGTAAGCAGAAAAGAAGGCCGAGATAGACAGACAGTGTGGGATTTTGGTAAGTAAGGAGGTGAGGTCAGGTCTGGATAGGGAGATCTGCATGTCATCGGCGTAGAGATGATACTGCATACCATGGGATTCTATGAGCTGTCCCAGGCCGAAGGTGTAGATGGAGCCGAGTAGGGGTCCTAGAACAGAGCCTTGAGGAACACTGACGAACAAGGGGCAGAGTGAGGAGGTGGTGTGGGGGAAGGAGACACAATGTTCGGTCTACCAGATATGACGATATCCAGGATAGGGCCAAGTCTGCGATGCCAAGAGATGAGAGGATCGGTTGCAGAAGGGAGTGATCCACAGTGTCAAAGGCAGAATACAGGTCCAGGAGAAGGAGGACAAAGTAGTGTCGCTTGCTCTTGGCAGTTAGTAGGTCATTGGTGACTTTAGTTAGGGCAGTTTCGGTTGAGTGATGGGGTCGGAAGCCAGATTGTAACCGGTCAAAGAGGGAGCAGGAGGAGAGGTGGGAGGACAGTTCAAGATGGATATGTTGTTCCAGTAATTTTGAGGCATAAGGGAGAAGAGATATCGAGCGATAGCTAGACAAAGAGGATGGGTCGAGGGAGGGCTTTTGAGGATGGGTGTGATCTTGGCATGTTTGAAGGATGAGGGGATGTCACCTGTTGTGAGTGAGAGGTTGAAGAGGTGTGCTAGGGTTGGGATGAAGACTGCGGCAGGGTTAGGGATGAGGTGGGACTGGAGCGGGTCAAGCGTGCAAGTGGTGAGGTGTGATCTTGACAGGAGGACGGAGAGCTGATCTTCTGCCATGGTAAAGAAGCTGGTTTTGGAGGAACAGTGTTGAGCAGCTAAGAGGGACAATGGGCGCTGTGGGCCAAAGCTTTCTCTGATCGCATCGATCTTCTATTTATATTCTTCAGCAGAAATGAAAGGGGAGGGAGAGGGTGCGGGGGACGGAGTAGAGAATTGAAAGTGCTGAAAAGCTCTTTAGGGCTGTGAGACAGGGAGGATATGAGAGATGAGAAGTAAGTTTGTTTTGCGGCAGTGAGCGTGGACTTGAAGCTGGCGAGGGACTGCTTGTATGCAGTGAAGTGGTCAGCAGAGCGGGATCACTTCCATCTCTGCTCAGTGATCCTGGAAGCCCGTCTCAGTTCTTTGGTCAGGCTGGTCAGCCAGGGCTGCCTGTTGAGTGTACGAGTTTTGCTATGAATGAGCGGTGCGGCCAAATCAAGTGCAGCTGTTATTGTGGTGTTATACAAAGTGGCAGCAGCATCTGTGTCATGAAGGGAAGCTATGTAAATTGAGGTGTTTGAGATTGAGGGTGAGTGAGTTTGTGGAGTGGGGGTTTCAACTAGGAGAGGAAAGAGAAGAGAATGTCAGTAGGTTGTGGTCAGGCAGGGGGAGGGGTGAGTTAGTGAGATTAGTAAGGGAGCAGAGGCGGGTGAAGATGAGGAGCAGCGTGTGGCCATCTTTGTGAGTGGCCTCAGAGGACCATTGAGTGAGGCCAATGGAGGCAGTCCGTGATAAAAGTTTAGAGGCAGCTGAGGTGGAAGGGTCAATGGGGATATTGAAGTCACCCATGATGAGAGTGGGGATGTCAGCAGAGAGGAAATGAAGTAGCCAGGTGGTGAGGAGGTCAAGAAAGGTTTAGGGGCAATCACTTTTTTTTCACCCAGAACTCTGTAGGCTTGGATTTCTTTTTCCGTTAATAATAAAGACTTTCATTACATTCGTTTGGTGATCTGAAACATTTAAAGGGAACCAGTCAGCAGATTTTGCCGCTATAAGATGTGACCACTGCCTTTCAGGGCTTATCTACAGCAGTCTATAATGCTGTAGATAAGCCCCCGGTCCGACTTGCAAGTGAAGAAAAATAAGTTATATTATACTCACCCTGGGGGCGGTTCAGTCCGATGGGTGTCACAGGTCCGGCGCCTGCCATCTTCTTGTGACGCCGACCTCGTGCTTGTTAATCGCTTCCCGGATTCGGCGCTCCTGCGCAGGCTGACTTATCTGCCCTGTTGAGGGCAGAGTAAAGTACTGCAGTGTGCAGGCGCTGGGCCTCTCTGACCTTTCCCGGTATCTGCGCACTACAGTGCTTTACTCTGCCCTTAACAGGTCAAACACCGGACCGCCCCCCCGGGTGAGTATAATATAACTTATTTTTCTTCACTTGCAGGTCGGATCAGCGGCTTTTCTACAGCATTATAGAATGCTGTAGATAAGCCCTGAAAGGCAGTGGCCGCATCTTATAGCGGCTAAATCTGTTGACAGGTTCCCTTTAAGTGTGACAAACGTGCAAAAGAATAGAAAATCAGAAAAGGGGCAAACACTTTCACCCAATTGTATATTGATAAACCTGACTTTCAGAGAGGGCTATACCAACTATGTTTCTTTTTATGTTTTTAATGAAGGTAAAGGAGGGGTGGAGGTGGTGGGGTGATTTGAGTTTATATATGTATATACGATTTTTTTTTTTTTTTTTTTTTAATCCCTGTTATTTTTTACACACAGGACTTTCCTCTGCAACCGTTTGATATATTCTATATACTCTACAACTGCATTAAATAAGGGGTATGAGGTAACCCCACGCATACAGTCACAAATGTAATTTCTTCAGGGGTAAAACACAAATTAATAAGCAGGTCTTAATATACCGTAATTAAAAAAAAATTTCCGACCATAAGACGCACTTTTTTTCCTCCAAATTTGGGAGGAAAGTGTGGGTGCGTCTTATGGTCCGGATGTAGCATGTGGGGAGGGGGCAGCAGCGAGTGGGATCGCACTGTTATCCCACTTCAGGAGGCAGAAAAATGTCCCCACTGTCAGGAATCAGCACTGGGGAATGCACTGGGATTAAGTGCAGTGAATATTCATTAGCTGCTTCCCCGCCCACCTATCAGCTGAGCAGTGAGCTGGGAGCAGCAAATGAATACTCCACTTAAAGGTAACCTGTCACCCCGTTTTTTCAGTAGGAGATAAAAATACCGTTAAATAGGGCCTGAGCTTGCTTTACAATAGGGTATTTTTTGTCCCCTGATTCCCTACCTATGCTGCCGAAATACCTTACAAAAGTGTCCTTTTTCGCCTGTGAATCAGGCTGGTCAGGTCAGATGGGCGTGGTCACAGCGCTGTTTCTCCCCCACATCTTGCTTATGTTCCCGTTGGTGGCGTAGTGCTTCT
>NC_091284.1:541792975-541845475 GCF_032444005.1 Ranitomeya imitator | reverse complement strand
TCGTGCTCATACAGTGCATGCTCCTGTTATGGGCTGTAGCACTACAAGTCCCAGCTGTCATCAGTATTGCACTGATCGTGCTCATACAGTGCATGCTCCTGTTATGGGCTGTAGCACTACAAGTCCCAGCTGTCATCAGTATTGCACTGATCGTGCTCATACAGTGCATGCTCCTGTTATGGGCTGTAGCACTACAAGTCCCAGCTGTCATCAGTATTGCACTGATCGTGCTCATACAGTGCATGCTCCTGTTATGGGCTGTAGGACTACAAGGCCCAGCAGTCCTCAGTTTTAGAGACTGTTCAGCTGAAACAGTTAGACTTGGTCTGATTCTAAATTGCTGCAGCAGTTCAGGGAAATTATTATTTTAACCCCTTGCTGCTTCATGTAGCAATCCATAATGGAGAGGGGGCGGAAGGTCCTGGACAGACAGCAGTGAGCGGAGGGGGCACTGACTGCTCCTAATTAACTGTTTACATTCCTGTGTCACTCCCTGACAGGGGCCTTTAAGTGGTGCTATCCTGATGGTGCACCCAGTGCTTCCTGTGGCTCTGATGACAGAAAAATACAAATAAAACTGTGGTCCATGGGAGTACTAAAACCAAAATGGCCACATCATGAAGGGCTCATCACTGGCCCATGGTCAGCACTAAGTGCCAGGCTCAAGGAACGGTTCACTGGGCAGTTTCTCTCCATTTTCTCTTTCCCCGCCTCAGCTTGATTGACAGGTGTCTTGCTGTACACAATACTGCGTAGTAACAAGTTTTGATGAGCAAAATGCCAAAGCAGTTTGACCTGACCCGTGCTGATTTTTCTTGTAAAAGGAAGGTGAGACTAATGATTCTTTAAGTGTCTGGACTGTGCATCAGCGGGTAGCACTCCGTGGGCTGTAAAGGTGTGCTGAGAGTTGTAGTGTACAACAGCTTGTGTTTTTCAAGTTTTATCAGGGTTTATCACAAATCACATGAACTGCTAAATGGTGCTTAGATAAACTTCTGCTCTGGGACTCTGTTCTCTGTAGATTCCAACTAGACTTCGGCACTGTGACTTTATTCTCTGTAGATTACACCTAGACTTCGGCACTGTGACTCTATTCTCTGTAGATTCCACCTAGACTTCGGCACTGTGACTCTATTCTCTGTAGATTCCACCTAGACTTCGGCACTGTGACTCTATTCTCTGTAGATTCCACCTAGACTTCGGCACTGTGACTCTATTCTCTGTAGATTCCACCTAGACTTCGGCACTGTGACTCTATTCTCTGTAGATTCCACCTAGACTTCGGCACTGTGACTCTATTCTCTGTAGATTCCACCTAGACTTCGGCACTGTGACTCTATTCTCTGTAGATTCCACCTAGACTTCGGCACTGTGACTCTATTCTCTGTAGATTCCACCTAGACTTAGGCACTGTGACTCTATTCTCTGTAGATTCCACCTAGACTTTGGCACTGTGACTCTATTCTCTGTAGATTCCACCTAGACTTCGGCACTGTGACTCTATTCTCTGTAGATTCCACCTAGACTTTGGCACTGTGACTCTATTCTCTGTAGATTCCACCTAGACTTTGGCACTGTGACTCTATTCTCTGTAGATTCCACCTAGACTTAGGCACTGTGACTCTATTCTCTGTAGATTACACCTAGACTTTGGCACTGTGACTCTATTCTCTGTAGATTCCACCTAGACTTAGGCACTGTGACTCTATTCTCTGTAGATTCCACCTAGACTTCGGCACTGTGACTCTATTCTCTGTAGATTACACCTAGACTTCGGCACTGTGACTTTATTCTCTGTAGATTACACCTAGACTTTTTGGCACTGTGACTCTATTCTCTGTAGATTCCACCTAGACTTTTTGGCACTGTGACTCTATTCTCTGTGGATTCCACCTAGACTTCGGCACTGTGACTCTGTTCTCTGTAGATTCCACCTAGACTTCGGCACTGTGACTCTATTCTCTGTAGATTCCACCTAGACTTTTTGGCACTGTGACTCTATTCTCTGTAGATTCCACCTAGACTTCGGCACTGTGACTCTGTTCTCTGTAGATTCCACCTAGACTTCGGCACTGTGACTCTGTTCTCTGTAGATTCCACCTAGACTTCGGCACTGTGACTCTGTTCTCTGTAGATTCCACCTAGACTTCGGCACTGTGACTCTATTCTCTGTAGATTCCACCTAGACTTCGGCACTGTGACTTTATTCTCTGTAGATTCCACCTAGACTTCGGCACTGTGACTTTATTCTCTGTAGATTCCACCTAGACTTCGGCACTGTGACTTTATTCTCTGTAGATTCTACCTAGACTTCGGCACTGTGACTCTGTTCTCTGTAGATTCCACCTAGACTTCGGCACTGTGACTCTGTTCTCTGTAGATTCCACCTAGACTTCGGCACTGTGACTTTATTCTCTGTAGATACCACCTAGACTTTTTGGCACTGTGACTCTATTCTCTGTAGATTACACCTAGACTTTTTGGCACTGTGACTCTATTCTCTGTAGATTCCACCTAGACTTCGGCACTGTGACTCTCTCTATTCTTTGTAGATTCCACCGGTACCTTGATGTGAGCAGTCAAAAGATACAGCGCACCTTGGACGGGTAACGTAATTTTATAATTCATTATTATACACACAAATGCTATTACAGCGGAAACATTAAAATGAGCTTTAATTCTAGGATCTATGAAAAGTTTGTGATCCATTCAGATCTGCGTAAGGCCGAGAGCTGGAAGCGCCTCACACAGGAGTTTTTGGATCGACCGCTTTCAAGCACAGAAGAGACAAAGGTAAGTCCTGGGAGTTTTTTTTTTTTTTTGTGTGAATTCTAATGAAACAGACAGTATAAAGACAGTGACATGGACATGTCATAACTCCAGTGTGTAGCGTAAAACGTAATATTTTCAGTGTCCTTTGCTCTTTTCTGGTTTTAGGTTTCTGATTCTTAAGAAGGACCTGTCACCCGGGCAAAAATTACCAGTTTTTGCGGTTTTTTTTTTTTAACCCACTGTTACCTTGAGAATTCCTTTTTTAATAGTATAAATCCAACATACGGTTCCAGAGATATGGGCCTTTTTATATAGTGCTGATTTTTATGGTCTTTACCAAGTGGAGTGGTGCTCACAGGGAAATAATGCAGAGCTGCCTAAAGACAGACCTCCAGAGAATCCAGAAAGCCACACCGCCTTGATAAAGACTATTAAAATTAGTATTAAACTTAGTATGCCCATATTTCTGAAACCATATGGCAGAATAAAAAAAAAAAAAAAAAGAGAAAGAAAAAACAAACTATAGACTTCGTCTCTCTGTTGGCATGGCCAGTGCAGCTGATTAGTGGGTTATACAATGTATTAGCCTAGAGTGCAGACTCCTTTCCCCCCCCCCAAATTTCCATTAGGCCGCATTCACACGTTCAGTATTTGGTCAGTATTTTACATCAGTATTTGTAAGTCAGGAGTGGAACAGTCAGAGGAAAAGTATAATAGAAACACGTCACCACTTCTATATTTATCACCCACTAGATGGCAGCCCGATTCTAAAGAATCGGGAGTCTAGAATCCATATATACTTTATTTATTCAAATGTAAGAATAATACAATTAATAAATAATAGTAAGAAAGAACAAAAAATGGCTGCACTCACCAGCTCTTGACAATTCTTGTTATTTAAGGTACAGTTACACAGGATCCATGAACATGCTTATGAGGGGAGGGATGAAAGACATCAGACGACAACTTTGCGTGTTGTGGCAAATGCCACAACAACGGTTCTTTGCTTAAGAACAATAATGTAAATAATAAATAATATGTATCAATAACTATGTATATTGGTATGTTCTATGACATATTAAAATATTTCATTATTATGTGGAAAGGCTCTCAGTACCCATACTGGCGCATACTTGTGTGCCCATCAGGTATTTTCACAGTAATTTTACATCTGATGGGTTGGTATGAAACGTTTTTAATCATCTCTTGGGCTTAGCTAAGCCTTCATTTTAAATAATTCTAATAGGTACAACAGAAATAAAAGCCTTTTTGTGTACCCAAATTTTTTGTGTTTATTTTTACAGAAGTGTAAAATTTAAGAAATCAACGTTCATAGTACACCGATGGGCTAATATAAGCATGCCCATCAACCACATCACGGTAGCCTTTGAACTGATGGGTCCTAACTAACTTGTGTTTTTCAAGTTTTATCAGGGTTTATCACAAATCACATGAACTGCTAAATGGTGCTTAGATAAACTTCTGCTCTGGGACTCTGTTCTCTGTAGATTCCAACTAGACTTCGGCACTGTGACTTTATTCTCTGTAGATTACACCTAGACTTCTTTCCCTATCTATCTAAAAATGTACCTATCTATATATCTATTTCTATGTACAGAACACACCTGAAGATAGAGATGTGTGTGAACAGCCATCCCAACCGTCTCTTACCTGTTCACAAAAACCTCACCCTTTTTAAAAACAAAATGAAATCTCTCAGCAGCTATACTGCTGGAGAATTGGTGTGAAAATGTCACTGAACCACTTCACAACTAAATATATATAGTTTTGGTAAATGGTATTATCATTTTTTTGACGAAATTCGGCAGGAGCTTGAAGAGCAACGTCACTGGGCCCGCCTCCACGCAGTAGAAACTTGCTGTGAGGTAAAAATTCAAAAATCACACCAAAATGGCGGGCGGAGTGTGTCACAGTACGGCACGTTTCTGATTGGTCGCTCGCAGCAGGCGACAACCAATCAGACACTAGACACTGGACACTGTTGACGTCACTTATCTCCGGACATTAGCTCCGGACATTAGCTCCGGACATTAGCTCCGGACAAAGCCACGGAAGTTGGCAC
This sequence comes from Ranitomeya imitator, assembly GCF_032444005.1. Classification (NCBI taxonomy): domain Eukaryota; kingdom Metazoa; phylum Chordata; class Amphibia; order Anura; family Dendrobatidae; genus Ranitomeya; species Ranitomeya imitator. Next base: position 541,840,620 of record NC_091284.1, on the reverse strand, counting down.
AAATTGCAGGAAGTAGTATTCTAGGCAATTAATCTCCGGACATTAGCTCCGGACATTAGCTCCGGACATTAGCTCCGGACATTAGCTCCGGACAAAGCCACGGAAGTTGGCACAAATTGCAGGAAGTAGTATTCTAGGCAATTATATATTAGACTCCTGGTTTTGGCTTACACATACTGAGGGAAAAAACTGACCAAATACTGAATGTGTGAACGTGGCCTAATGCTGTAAGCCCTCCTTCAACCATAATATATAATGAGGCTCTGTTCACATGTCTGCTCGGACATTGTTTGTCTGTTCTAGGAGCAGACAAATGGGAATAAACGATCTGTTAATTTGGGTTAGCAAAGAGATTCAGAAGGGCGTCATTGATTATTATGGAGTCCGTTTGATGTCCTGCATGCAGATTTTTTATTTTATTTTTTTGTTCTAAAAAAACGGAACGAAGATGGACTCAATAACAAATATTAAATAACACTGGCGCTCTCCACTCTGTGGGTCGGCTGTCACCAGAGAGGGATTATTATAAAAAAGAGAAAGACACGTCTCCAGCTGCTGAAGTCAGAAACAGAGTGTGTGCCAACCCTGTAAATAAATCAAAATTAATACCACAATGTATACCGCGCTTGGGGATAAATTCACTGGATGATCAGGTTAAGAAATGAACCATCTCAGCTGGTAAATCAATTGCCTATTTAAAACAATGCGCTGGATAATCCTTTTGTGAAGATAAAACCTAGTGCCCAGTATGCAAGGCAAACAAAATTGTAAAAAACACCCCTTGCTGTTCTACCAACTCCACGGGTATGTGCGGTGTATAGCGCTTACCCTACACACAGTGGAGTTTCGTCTGTAGACCGGGATTCTGGATCTGTCCGGCTGTGCGGTGTTGGATATGCAGGGTGTTGAACATGCGTAACTACTTGCTGGCGACAGGGAGCGTTACAGCTGTGTACTACCAGAGGAGCCCCAGCCAAAGGCGTCCCTGGTTACAGTTGAAGAAAAATGGCTGCCATGACCTGCTCACGTGTGCTTGGGAGTGACGTCACAAAGCTACGGAGCGACGTTAGAGTACCCTGATGAAGAAGGTCTTTCACCTTAGAAACGCGTTTGAATACTCTTCCTTTTTTGTCCTAACGCCGCTCCGTAGCTTTGTGACGTCACACCCAAGCACATGCAAGCAGGTACCGGCAGCCGTTTTTCTTCATCTGTATCCTGGGACGCCTTTGGCCGGGGCAACTCTGGTTGTACACAGCTGTAATGCTCCCTGTCGCCAGCAAGTAGTAACGCATGTTCAACACCCTGCATATCCAACACCGCACAGCCGGACAGAGATCCAGAATCCCGGTCTACAGACAGAACTCCACTGTGTGTAAGGTAAGTGCTATGCACCGCACATACCCGTGGAGTTGGTAGAACAGCAAGGGGTGTTTTTTACAATTTTGTTTGTCTTGCATACTGGGCACTAGTTTTATCATCACAAAAGGATTATCCAGCGCATTGTTTTTAATAGGGAATTGATTTACCAGCTGAGATGGTTAATTTCTTAACCTGGTCATCCAGTTAATTTATCCCCAAGCGCGGTATCATACATTGTGAAACTAAGATAGACCCCATAATAATCAGTGAGGCCCCTATGCTGCCATTTGCGTAACTTGAGTAACAGATTGCATACTTCATTTGTCTGATCCTAAAAGAGAATGTTTGATCGGATGTGTGAACAGAGCTTAATACCAACTAGTGTAGGAAACAAGATGTACATGCCACGTAAGAATCTATAAATCTTCAACACATTGATGCTGCATTGCCCTGTGGTTCTCTTCCCTCTGTAATCTGTTTCAGTGGCCCCGTGGTTCTTTTCCCTCTAACCTGTATCGGTGGCCCTGTGGTTCTCTTCCCTCTGTGATCTGTATTAGCGTCCCTGTTGTTCTCTTCCCTATCTAACCTGTATCAGCGTCCATGTTGTTCTCTTTCCTCTGTATCTGCGTCCATGTTGTTCTCTTCCCTATGTAACCTGTATCAACGTCCCTGTGGTTCTCTTCCCTCTGTATCTGCGTCCATGTTGTTCTCTTCCCTCTGTAACCTGTATCGGCATCCATGTTGTTCTCTTCCCTCTGCAACCTGTATCGGCGTCCCTGTGGTTCTCTTCCCTCTGTGATCTGTATCAGCGTCCCTGTTGTTCTCTTCCCTATGTAACCTGTATCAGCGTCCATGTTGTTCTCTTCCCTCTGTGATCTGTATCAGCGTCCCTGTTGTTCTCTTCCCTATGTAACCTGTATCAGCGTCCATGTTGTTCTCTTTCCTCTGTAACCTGTATCAGCGTCCCTGTGGTTCTCTTCCCTCTGCGATCTGTATCGGCGTCCTTGTGGTTCTCTTCCCTCTCTACCCTGTAGTTGTATGTAGTACCATAACCTTATATTGTAATATCCGCTACTGTTTTCTTGCAGACAGATGCTCATTATGCCATACTGTCTCTCCTGCTTTGTTTGTCTGAGTCGCCTTCCAAAAATGACTTTATTGAGAAGCCAAGAGAAAAACAAGCAGGTAATCAGAAGCCTCTCATTTTGGTGAACATTTCTGTAGAACGGAAATAAAGCTGAAAAGGGAAATCTCCACAATTTTAAAATCCTGTAGTAAATAACCAAACATCGGTAATGTGCTTGTAGTTAAGTTCTCTGGTCTGTGACTTGGTCATCTCCAGAATGTTGTAACTGGACCACCCGGCTATGAGACACTGTAAGAATATTATAATGTTTTGTACACTCTATGGACACAAATATTAGGACACCTACAGTATAGTACATCCAATTCCAAGACATTGCAATGCATTGATGAAGACGTGTGTCCCAATACTTTTGTCAGTGTAGTGGATTTTCTTCTCATCCAGGTATGGGGAGAGTCAGAATGCACACATCAGACTCCATATAACTGATTGTTACATGTATATGGGGTTTTATTTCAGTTGAAGTGAAGGAGCTTATATAGTAAGGCATACATACATCAGTGGAAATACCTAATTTTCCTAACTTTTGTGTTAATTACTGTAGATGAAGAGGAGCCATTTGACTGGGGAAAATACCTGATGGAAGGAGAAGATGATGGTCTCAGCGCAGATGACACACCGGTAAGACTTCTCCACTTTTATATTGTTTTACCCAATTATAATCCCATAAGGAGCATCCAAGCATCTTGTAGGGGACAAAGCATAATACAAATTGTACCTATAGTGCTGGGATCTGTGGATGCGAGTGCACACAATCCTGTTTTCAGATATGCTAATGAGGTGCTCGGTACACCCTTGGCCAGGGGCTGGCTGGCAAATTTTAGCCTGGGGGGCAGGCACACAACAGTGGCCCAGAAGTTGTGGCGGCCCATTTTTAAACAACTTACCTCATGTGGGGCAGCACGGTGGCACAGTGGATGGTGCAGCACGGTGGCGCAGTGGTTAGTACAACAGCCTTGCAGCGCTGGAGTCCTGGGTTCAAGCCCCACTACGGACGACATCTGCAAAGAGTTTGTATGTTCTCTCCGTGTTTGCGTGGGTTTCCTCCGGGTTCTCCGGTTTCCTCCCACATTCCAAAGACATACTGATAGGGAATTTAGATTGTGAGCCCCAACGGGGACAGTGATGATAATGTGTGCAAACTGTAAAGCGCTGCGGAATGTGTTAGCGCTATGTAAAAATAATAATAATAATAATTATAATTATTATTATTATTATTATTATTATGCTGCTGCATAAAACAGCAACCAAGCTTACCAAATAAATACGGGAGCAAAACCGAGCTTAACACATTGATATGGGAACAGAACTGAGCTCAGGACATGTACAGTATGTACATTATATGGGAACAGAATCATGCTTACTACAGACACAGATACAAGAACAGATTCGGTTATCAGAAACATACGTTTGTTGCCTGGAAGTTGCATTTTATCCTCATAATTTCTGCCACATTCAAACTGCATATTTTCTGTACTTGTCACGTGACCGCTCCATACATGATGCACACACAAGTATGAGCCAACCTCGCATTTAAATTTCTCTCAGTTGTTACCACAACATTTGCTCGTGATTGGTTATATGCAACTGAATAAATACTTGATGAGCACAGAGAGAGTGAAATCAATGGTATGTTAGTAGTATATTACAAACTGTGAGGGTATGTGCCCACGATCAGTAATTGCTGCAGGTTTGACGCTGTGTACTTATGCAGCGTCAAACCCACAGCGGCCGGATGGTACAGCAAAGTGGATGGGATGTCAAGACATCCAATGTCCACTATGCGTCCATAGTCGCCTGCGGATCACCCGCGGACACGGACATGCAGCGCGTCTCTCCAAACCACAGCATGTCTATTTCTCTTGTGGAGCGGCTAGTGACCGCAAGAAAAATTTCACCAATAGAATGTATTAGACGTGGTGAATCTGCACGGTTCAGTGAACACATGCGGATTCACCTGCGTTCAATAGACAGCAGCGCTTTGGACATAACGGACATGCTCTGCATCCACAGCGCTGCCAATTCCCAATGCACCCGGCCTTAATCTTCTGCATGTGAAGGCAGATTCACACAACTGTACATAAAATCATTTAATGAGTTTCAATCCAGAAAAGTCGGACGACTTTTTCTCACTTGTCATCTGTGTGCTGTCCATTTTTTTTTTTTTTTTTTTTTTTTTTTTTTTTTACAGGAGCAGCTATTGATCATTTACAGGAAAAAAAAAGGAACATTTAAACAACAGAAAATAACTCCAAGTAAATCAAACTTCTATGAAAGGAAACTGTCCACTTAGGCTACTTTCACATTAGCGTCGTGCACTGCACGTTGCTATGCGTCGTTTTGCAGAAAAAACGCATCCTGCAAAAGAGCTTGCAGGATGCGTTTTTCCTCCATTGACTTACATTAGCGTCGCATTGCGACGCTTTGCCACACGTCGCAACCGTCATGCGACGGTTGCGCCGTGTTGTGGCGGACCGTCAGCAGCAAAAAAGTTACATGTAATGTTTTTTGCAGCGTTGTGTCCGCCATTTCCGACCGCGCGCGGCCGGAACTCCGCCCCCACCTCACAATGGGGCAGCGGATGCGTTGAAAAACAGCATCCGCTGCCCCCGTTGTGCGGCGCATTCACTGCTAGCGTCGGTTCGTCGGGCCGACGCGCTGCGACGGGCCGAGTACGACGCTAGTGTGAAAGTAGCTAGGAAGCAACACTGACAATCAATTTCACGCACTCGGATTCATTTGCCAATCCGCTCACGGATCCGCAGCCAAATCCGCAACGTGTGCATATAGCCTTACATTTCTTTGCCACCACAACATAGCAATAAAATGCATTAAGAGACGATCAAACTATCAATAAATAATAAAAACATCAGCTCAGGACACAAAAAATAAATTATTACCCAATCCCTAATCCCAAAAAACTGGAAACGCTACGGGTCTCTGAAAATTATGATAAATGTCCCCAAAAAAAAAAATTTATACAAATTTTGGAATTTTTTTGCCCAACTTAAATAAAAAAATAAACTACACATGTTGGGTATCTGTGCACTCATACTGACCTGCAGAATCATATTGCCAGGTCAGTTTTACCATATAGTAGACATGGTACATAAAAACATCCAATAAAAATTTTGGAATTGCATTGTTTTACAATTTCGCTGCACTTGAAATTTTTTCCCCCATTTTCCAGTACACTATATGGAAAAGTCAATGGTACCATTCAAAAGTACAACTCGCCCTGCAAAAAATTAGCCCTAATACAGCTATACTGATGAAAAAAAAATAAGAAATATATGGCTCCTGGAAAAAGGAGAGGAAAAAATGAAAACGGAAAACGGCCCCTGGGCGGAAGGGGTAAAAGGGGGTGATCTGAAACGAAATTTGAAGTTCATCCTAAATGTCTATATCTAATGTAATCATTGAATCACATTTCTAAAATATTTTAAGTAACAATGTCCGACGGCTCCCTCTCTGCTGTAACTCTTCTTTTTTTTCCACTTCCATTCTGAATACATTAAATTTGCGACCCCTTAGTGCATGCTGGGATACTCCAACGGATCTTATCAGGGGGCTCGGCTGCGGTCACTAGGGAATTTTTAATTAAATGTATACTAGAAAAATGATTCTAATTATTAAATTAAAGGGGTTGTCCAGTCTAAGGCTACAAGTCTGCAGTCACTCTATGAGACTGCGGACTTGTGAATCTTTACATTGGGTGCACCACACGCTGTGAGGATTCTCAGGAGCCAAAAGCCGCAGTCACATGTCTGCTAGTATGTGATTTACATACTTCCGTCCACATTCCAGCTAGCCTGTTTCCGCCTCTCTCAGTATACTGGCATTGAGTGAAGCTGCGAACGTCTAGTCGGCATGTGACCGCATGTATGAAAATGATACATACTGTCAGTCATGCGCCCACAGCTCCTGGCTCCAGAGAAGCCTCACACCGTGCAGCGTCACATAGGTTACAAGTTTACAGTCACTTTAAGGCCAGACAAGAAGACAACCCCTTTAAATAGACATTTAGGGTGAAATGTTGTTGCAGACCACCAGACCACCCCTTTAGCCTCCGCATGCTTTCATCCAGATCCACAAACTTCTCATTTGCTCAGGGAAAATCCACAGAGTTCGTGACACACAGTGTACAGTGTAACACCCCCAGCCCATCACACCACATACTGTACAGCGCAGCACAGTGTAGGATTCCCCAGCAAATAGCATTACATACAGCGCAGCACAGTGTAGGATTCCCCAGCAAATAGCATTACATACAGCGCAGCACAGTATAGGATTCCCCAGCAAATAGCATTACATACAGCGCAGCACAGTGTAGGATTCCCCAGCAAATAGCATTACATACAGCGCAGCACAGTGTAGGATTCCCCAGCCCATAGCATTACATACAGCACAGTGTAGGATTCCCCAGCCCATAGCATTACATACAGCACAGTGTAGGATTCCCCAGCCCATAGCATTACATACAGCACAGTGTAGGATTCCCCAGCCCATATCATTACATACAGCACAGCACAGTGTAGGATTCCCCAGCCCATAGCATTACATACAGCGCAGCACAGTGTAGGATTTCCCAGCCCATAGCATTACATACAGCACAGCACAGTATAGGATTCCCCAGCCCATAGCATTACATACAGGGCAGCACAGTGTAGGATTTCCCAGCCCATAGCATTACATACAGCACAGCACAGTATAGGATTCCCCAGCCCATAGCATTACATACAGCACAGTGTAGGATTCCCCAGCCCATAGCTTTACATACAGCGCAGCACAGTGTAGGATTCCCCAGCCCATAGCATTACATACAGCGCAGCACAGTGTAGGATTCCCCAGCCCATAGCATTACATACAGCACAGTGTAGGATTCCCCAGCCCATAGCATTACATACAGCGCAGCACAGTGTAGGATTCCCCAGGCCATAGCATTACATACAGCGCAGCACAGTGTAGGATTCCCCAGGCCATAGCATTACATACAGCACAGCACAGTATAGGATTCCCCAGGCCATAGCATTACATACAGCACAGCACAGTATAGGATTCCCCAGGCCATAGCATTACATACAGCACAGCACAGTATAGGATTCCCCAGCCCATAGCATTACATACAGCACAGTGTAGGATTCCCCAGGCCATAGCATTACATACAGCACAGTATAGGATTCCCCAGCCCATATCATTACATACAGCACAGCACAGTGTAGGATTCCCCAGCCCATAGCATTACATACAGCGCAGCACAGTGTAGGATTTCCCAGCCCATAGCATTACATACAGCACAGCACAGTATAGGATTCCCCAGCCCATAGCATTACATACAGCACAGCACAGTGTAGGATTCCCCAGCCCATAGCATTACATACAGGGCAGCACAGTGTAGGATTTCCCAGCCCATAGCATTACATACAGCACAGCACAGTATAGGATTCCCCAGCCCATAGCATTACATACAGCGCAGCACAGTGTAGGATTCCCCAGCCCATAGCATTACATACAGCACAGTGTAGGATTCCCCAGCCCATAGCTTTACATACAGCGCAGCACAGTGTAGGATTCCCCAGGCCATAGCATTACATACAGCGCAGCACAGTGTAGGATTCCCCAGCCCATAGCATTACATACAGCGCAGCACAGTGTAGGATTCCCCAGCCCATAGCATTACATACAGCGCAGCACAGTGTAGGATTCCCCAGCCCATAGCATTACATACAGCGCAGCACAGTATAGGATTCCCCAGGCCATAGCATTACATACAGCACAGCACAGTGTAGGATTCCCCAGGCCATAGCATTACATACAGCGCAGCACAGTATAGGATTCCCCAGCCCATAGCATTACATACAGCACAGCACAGCACAGTGTAGGATTCCCCAGCCCATAGCATTACATACAGCACAGCACAGCACAGTGTAGGATTCCCCAGCCCATAGCATTACATGCAGCGCAGCACAGTGTAGGATTCCCCAGGCCATAGCATTACATACAGCACAGCACAGCACAGTGTAGGATTCCCCAGGCCATAGCATTACATACAGCACAGCACAGTGTAGGATTCCCCAGCCCATAGCATTACATACAGTGCAGCACAGTATAGGATTCCCCAGCCCATAGCATTACATACAGCGCAGCACAGTATAGGATTCCCCAGCCCATAGCATTACATACAGCGCAGCACAGTATAGGATTCCCCAGCCCATAGCATTACATACAGCACAGCACAGCACAGTGTAGGATTCCCCAGCCCATAGCATTACATGCAGCGCAGCACAGTGTAGGATTCCCCAGGCCATAGCATTACATACAGCGCAGCACAGCACAGTGTAGGATTCCCCAGGCCATAGCATTACATACAGCACAGCACAGTGTAGGATTCCCCAGCCCATAGCATTACATACAGCGCAGCACAGTATAGGATTCCCCAGCCCATAGCATTACATACAGCGCAGCACAGTATAGGATTCCCCAGCCCATAGCATTACATACAGCGCAGCACAGTATAGGATTCCCCAGCCCATAGCATTACATACAGCACAGCACAGCACAGTGTAGGATTCCCCAGCCCATAGCATTACATGCAGCGCAGCACAGTGTAGGATTCCCCAGCCCATAGCATTACATACAGCACAGCACAGTGTAGGATTCCCCAGCCCATAGCATTACATACAGCACAGCACAGTATAGGATTCCCCAGCCCATAGCATTACATACAGCACAGCACAGTATAGGATTCCCCAGCCCATAGCATTAGTCTCACATCCCCACACACAGTGTAGTAGCACCCCAGCCCCTTATAACATACATGGTAACATACAGCCATCACCTCATATACTTGTTAGCAGCAGACCCTTATTATAGCCCCTCCCCCAGCCCACCTCAGTACACAGTAATGCACACAAGGAAACCTGTTACCACACCACCTTCCCTCACTGCACACAGACTATTAGATGCTTTTTGCATCTTACCATTATTTCCCGTCCAGAGGCTGCTGTGTGTAGCAGTAGAAGGAGAGAAACCACGACGGCAGCCCAGCAGGAGGCAGAGCCAGCACCGAGCACCGCACATGTCCTGGCTGCAGGGGTCCAGGGAAGGGAAGGAGCCCATGAATCCTCCTCACCAGCCGCTGCTGCTGACAGGAAGTGCCGGCGTCCTGGCTGCAGAATTTAAAGGTGCAGTGCTTCTAAAGCTGCAAGTGGTCAGGAGGCCCTAAATAGCTGCTCAGGGACTGGCCCGGGGGGCATATGCCACCCTGCCACCTGGCCCAGTCCGCCCCTGCCCTTGGCGTGGCCGATTGGTTCAGGGCACCTTCCACCCACTTATAACGCACGTACCTCCTCCTCCAGCCCCTTCACTGATCCAATGGCTCCTGTAAAAGTACAAGTGTAATAAATGCACCAATCATTATTATTATTATTATTATACATTTTTATAGCGCCATTTATTCCATGGCGCTTTACATGTGAATACGGGGCAAATATAGACAAATACATTAAACATGAGCAGATAACAAGGCACACGAGTACATAAGGAGGGAGGACCCTGCCCGCGAGGGCTCACAGTCTGCAGGGGGTGGGTGAGGATACACTAGGAGAGGGAAGAGCTGGCTGTACGGCTGTTCAGTAGGTTGAGGATCACTGCAGGCTGTAGGCTTGTCGGAAGAGATGAGTCTTCAGGTTCTTTTTGAAGGTTTCTATGGTAGGCGCAAGTCTGATGTGTTGGGGTAGAGAGTTCCAGAGTATGGGGGAAGCACGGGAGAAGTTTTGGATGCGGTTATGGGAAGAAGAGATGAGAGGGGAGTAGAGAAGGAGGTCTTGGGAGGATCGGAGGTCGCGTGTAGGTAGGTACCGGGAGACCATGTCACAGATGTATGGAGGAGACAGGTTGTGGATGGCTTTGTATGTCAGTGTGAGGGTTTTGAACTGGAGTCTCTGGGCGATAGGAAGCCAGTGAAGGGCTTGACACAGGGGAGAGGCTGGGGAATAGCGGGGGGACAGGTGGATTAGTCGGGCAGCAGAGTGTAGGATGGATTGGAGTGGTGCCAGAGTGCTAGAGGGGAGTCCAGAGAGTAGGAAGTTGCAGTAGTCGAGGCGGGAGATGATAAGGGCATGCACTAGCGTTTTTGCAGTGTTGCGGTCAAGGAAAGCACGGATCCGGGAAATATTTTTGAGTTTGAGACGACAGGAGGAGGCAAGGGCTTGGATATGTGGCTTGAAAGAGAGGGCAGAGTCGAGGATCACCCCGAGGCACCGGGCGTGTGGGACTGGGGATAGTGAGCAGCCATTGACATTGATGGATAGGTCTGGTGGAGGGGTAGAGTGAGATGGGGGAAAGATGATGAATTCTGTTTTGTCCATGTTCAGTTGTAGAAAGCGAGCAGAAAAGAAGGCTGAAATGGCAGACAGACAGTGCGGGATTTTGGTAAGCAAGGAGGAGAGGTCAGGTCCGGATCATAGACCGGATACATAGACCGGATACATTTCTATCTTAATTTCTGCCACTTTTTTGGCGTGTAAATTATGATGAATTTGTCAGCCATACTTTACCACTCCTCCTTCTAAGTTTTTACTCACTTTTCAAAAAGATCCCGAAGCTGGCCAGGAATGATGAAAAAAGGAAAAGCTGCGCAAAATTTTTGCAACATTGAAAACTGCTTAATGAATCAGTGCCCAAAGGTATCGTATTTATTCTGGCTTTTACCCCCTACACGAATCTTAGGATGTCGGGGTCGTCACGACAATACCCTTCATCCACCAGTCCTTCCAAATCAGATTTAAAGCAGTGGTACCGGAGTGAAGAATGAGTCAGACAAAAGCTGGTTCAAACTCAGAGTCTGCTTATGCTTCCACACGTAGTGGTAACCTCACAGCAACTACTGAACTTTATTTCCTAAAACACATTATATGGTCCATTGGGGGAAGGTGTGCAGAGGGCGGGGTTAGGCGGGGTTTAAGCAATGTATCTAGTATTCAGTCCCTCTGATTGGCCTGACATCATCTGATGAATCTTCCTTTGTCCACATCTTGTCCACATCGCTTTAAGTATCATTTCCAGAGAAATGATACTTGTCCTTCTGGAATGTGAAACTTGTTTCTTCAGCCTGAAAGTGGGGCAAAGGTGAATACTGGCAGCCATCTTAAATACAGTTAAATTTGCATTAGCAAGCGAAGGGGAAAAACTTATTGTTTCACAGCATAAGAATATATAAAAGTACAAAAGAGTATAAAGATATATATTTTCACCTTGACAATCCCCCCTAAACACTAAGTTTTCCCTAAAAAGAAAGTTCCTTCGAGACTGTCCATGTGATGGGGAAAGGGGAGGTGGATTTCTTCATCCAGACACCTCAGAAGCTCTCCCCTTGTGAGAGGCCTCCAGGCAGCTGAACCCTTCACTAGCTTCACATGGAGTTCTCCAGCTGTCCCTAAACTAACTCTCTTTGCATCATCTGAGAATTGGGGGTATTGTCTAACTTCTTGAGGGGGACATACTTAGGGATCTCCCCTGGATCAGTACCATCGTACTCAGGTGGGTCTACTTCTTGGTTGAGGAAGGTGCCAGTCGGAGTTGCCTCAGTGATAATCTTTTTATACAGGGGAATAACACAACAGAGGATTATCGATCCAACTACAAGGAGAGCAATCAGTACTAGACAAGCTTATTGAAGAAATCCTTTGAGCCCACCCAATCAACCGGAAAAGAAAGATATATCTACTCCTGCATTAGTTTTTAATTCTGCTGCTAACCCATTTATCTTTTTAAGGGCTATCATGATCTTTCCATTTACCCCAGAGTTCTGAGGGATATAGGTACAACACTCCTCTCCCACCATCCCACAGACTCCTCCTTTCTCAGCTAAGATCATATCAAAGGCTAGTCGGTTTTGGGGGGTCATTCTAGTGTTAGGGCCCAATTCCTCAACTATACCTTGGAAAGCATCACAGGTAAAATTGACAAACCTTTGTTCACTGTAATATATGTAATTGATCCAATCAACATTTTTATTAATCTGCACTTGTGGATTAAAGAAGCAAAGCCAGCCTAGATCTGGTTCTGGGCTTTAAATTGGTCAGGCACCCCCCTTGGCACTCCAATAGCATCGACATATACCAATGGATTTTTTTCATAACTCATGTGGAGCTGATCGAGACTTCTCTTCTTTCTGGTATATTCATCAGGTGTCTCTGGATCCCATGGTAAAATCTTGAACTGCATAGCTAGTTTAACAAGGGTGCACTAACCTGTCCAGGCATTAGGCAACCTAGGATGGAGCTTACCATCTCCACATAACCAATAAATATCGTACATATACTGTATATGATTAGCTAGCATATCAGTATCTAGGGAACTGTTCTCTTTGCAGAAACCTGTCTCGAAGACCCCTACTGGTGTACCTGTAGTGTCGTGGGAATTATAGCAGGTATAATTATCAGCTAATACGGTTATCCCTCCTGGGACCTTTAGTTTAGATGCTTCATGAATTAGTGGGACATAATCTGAGCAATCAGTGGGCTTTAGACCCTTCAACAGATTCATAACACAGGCAGTAGTATTGTCATCAGGAAAATAAACAATGCATATGTGTGTAGATATATATTCGCTGCAGCACAAGCAATACGTTCTACAGAGATATTCTGGACTCTTACATTGTATCTTACCCATTCTAACCATAAATTTGTCCTTGGGGCTGTTTGTGTTTCTATGGAGAAGACTTCTTGCCAACTAAGACCTGGAATGGGGATTACTTCGTTAACTATATTTTGCAAACGTTCACCTGGGCCTGGTTTAGCTGTACTGGTAACGGGGGCCTTGGTTGGTCTGAAGCTAATATCCTGGAGCTGTATATGGCCTAAATTCCCATAGTATCCACTATTAAACACATTATGAAAATATCTTCCCAGCACAATTGTTATCTCTGGTAACACATATATAATACTGGATAATTCCCTCTACCACACGCTGAGTCTCGGGGCACTTGACTACATCGCAGAAATCAAATCACCAGATATTTACCGGGGCCGTTAGGTTTACCCAGAGAATAGTAGCACCGGTATTCTTATTTACAATAAGGGCCGAGGAGGTAGGGATGAGGATGACCCCTAGACTCGGGACCAAAAAACAACAGCAACATTTTCCTTCGATCACCACTGTGACTAAGCGCTGGTTCGGTCTCTTTTGCAATGTGAACCGTAGATCCAGGTGCTCTTTCCTTCAAGTTTTACTGACATAGCTTTTCACGACCATAAAACCACCAGGCTTCAAATTGTGACCAATATCGGTTTCTGCTGAATCTGGAAGGGAAAAAGAAACTAAAACATGGGTGTTAGCAACGTTTTTTTTTTTTTTTACTAAACTGAATAACATTTTGAACAGCACGGTCAGTTTCTTCTGACAACTACTGAGACTGAAAATTTGCAACTGAGAACCTAGCACCAAACAATATCTCCTATGGGGACAGGCTATGTTTTGAAATAGGGGTAGTACGAATGTGTAAGAGCCCTGGCCATGGAGCCGTAGTCTCCTGCATCATTTTGGTCAATTGTCCCTTCAGTGTGCCGTTCAGCCTCTTAACTTTCCCACTAGACTGTGGATGGTACAGAGTATGGAGGGCTACAGTGGATCAAAGCATTGTCAGAACCTCCTGATACACATGAGAAGAAAAGACCGGGCCTTGGTCACTTTCAACAACTTCTGGAACACCATATCTGCATATAACTTCCATCACCAGTTTCTTTGCTGTGGTCTTTGCAGTCACGTTGGTAACGGGGAATGCTTCTGGCCAACTGGAGAACATATCGACAACCACCAGACAATATTCATACCTTCCAGACTTAGGCAACGTGATATGGTCCACCTGGAGCCTTTGGAAAGGATAGTCGGGCTTAGCAAGATACTTCGGGGGTACACGTTGAAGTTGACCGGGATTGCAGATCTGACAGATACCTCGATGTGTGGGCCCATGCGCCCACGTGGCAATAGGGTACATCCGTTTAGGGAGACACACAAGTTGGCCCTTTTTCCAGCGACCATTGTCCATACGTGCTCCATCAGCTTTCCACTGCTTCACTTCTTCCTTTGGAGACATTCTCTGCATCGTCATTAAGCGGTCTTGTGGGGTCCGGCAGAAAACCTCAGTCTGTCATAGATCATCAGGTTCCTGTAGAGTCAGTGTTTCTTGTAACTGTTTACACTGAGAGCGTGTGGTTACCATAGCTGGTATGGGCTGTTCAACAGGCAGGAGAGCAGCAGCTTTTGCTTGCATATCCGCAAAGGCGTCACCAACAGTCTGTGGACTGTTCCTAGTACCGTGCTCCTTAACTTTGATAATGGCCACCTGAGTAGGTAATTTGATTGAGTCCATGAGGGCTTTAACAGCTTCAACATTCTTCACTGAGTCCCGGCAGTAGTAACAAACCCTCGATTGGCTCATAGGGCTCCGAAATCATGAGCAATACCAAATGCATACTGTGAGTCCGTGTATATTAGCCCGCCTGTCTTTGGCCAGAGTACATGTAGTAGACAGAGCCTGACGTTCTGCTTCTTGTGCTGACAGGGTGGGAGGGAGTGCAGCTCCGTGCACTACAGTGTCTTCCGTAGTAACAGCATTTCCGGTGTGAAATCTGCCCAAATCATCACCATATCTTGAACAGTCTTTCTCCTTCGCCTCATTGGGGGACACAGACCATGGGTGTATACTGCTGCCACCAGGAGGCTGACACTAAGTAATACAAAGAAAAAGTTAGCTCCTCCCCTGCAGTATACACCCTCCTGCTGGCTCCCAGCTAACCAGTTCTTGCTTAGTGTCCGTAGGAGGCACACGGACGGGTCTGCTATTCAGACCCAAAGAACTCTTTTTTACCGTTTTTTACTTTTTACTACGGTCGAATGGGGCGACGGATTCTTTCATGTTCCGATCTCCTCGAACCATCAACAGGCGAGCATGGGAGTTTTACCTCTCCGTATCCTCTCCTGCGACGTGGGAAGCCACTGCCTGAGCTGATTTTAGGGGCGACGGGCCCCTTCAAGGGCACCGATCTCCCCCCTCCCTTATCAGACGAGCACTGGAGTTTCACCTTCAGTATCCTCTTCTGCAGCCAGGCCTATTGCCGGACATTCAGCCCTGTCCACCAGGTTTTACCCTCGGCTGTACAGAGGCACCTTCCAGCGTGGCGTCCGAGCAGCCCCCACTGCATCACCACTGAAAAAGCGGATGATGGAAGGAGGCGGACGGTTCCTCTCCACCCCCCTTCTGCAGGGATGGTGGATGGAGGCTCCCCAACCCTGCACCGTCCTATCTACCCGGGCACAGCTCCTACCTGCAGCATCTGCCACCCCCTCCATATTGGGGTAAGTGCTCCGTGAGATTTGGGTTTTCCGGCGGTCAGAGGAGGGCTCCATAGCGACTGGGTCCCCACAGAGCTTCGCGGCACTTTTCCCCTCAGTCTGCGGGTGCGTGCCGGCCGAAGCCATAAATTTAGTCCCCGGCTTCGGCCCTGTTTAGGCCGCATCCCGGGAAGCCCCGCCCATCGCTTGCTCCCTTCTAGCGGCTCCGCCCCCCTATTCAGGCGCTTCTCGTTCCAGACGAGATCTCGGCGGCCATCTTCTTCCTCCTCCATTGCGGTCCCTATTTCTTCTGGAGGGGGCTGCGGCCGGCGGTTTTTCAGCGCTGCAGTCAGCGCTATTCCAAACGGGGGACTCAGAACCTGAGTAAGGTGAATCGCCCCAATATCTCCCCCCCCCCCCCCCCCCCGGCACGCATCCCGGCAGCATTAAGGGACTAGCTTTCCCTGTTTTTTTATATACTTAAGGCTGCAATCTCTGGTGCTCCTGCACACTACAGAATGTATAGTACAGTGTGCAGGCTTGCAAACAGAGAGCTGTGAGTTCCCAGCAATGAAGCTCTCATGACTCATTCCCTGGTGACTCATTCCCTGGTGACTCATTCCCTGGTATTTAATACTCTGCCCGGTAGTCGCTGGGCCCATAGGTGCATCCCCAGCTTTCCATGCCTTTTTATTAAACCCAGGACCAGCATTCCCTGGTCTTAAGGGTCCCCTAGTTTTAAAAGGGTCACATCCCCAGCATTCTCTGCTCTGCCAGAAGCCGGTCTCCTTTTCCTTAGTACTAAATCAGGCCAGTATGCCCTGGTCTTAAAGGCACAGGGCCAGTATCCCCTGGTCTTAAAGGCACATGACTAGTACGTCCTGGTTTTTCAAGGCCATGACCAGTATGCCCTGGTCTTAAAGGCACGTGACCAGTATCCCCTGGTCTTAAATGCAATAACCAGTATGCCCTGGTCTTAAAGGCACATGACTAGTACGTCCTGGTTTTCAAGGCACATGACCAGTATGCCCTGGTCTTAAAGGCTCATGTCCAGTATCCCCTGGCTTTTAAAGGCACACGACCAGTATGCCCTGGTCTTTAAGGCACGTGACCATTATGCCCTGGACTTAAAGGCTCAGGACCAGTACGCCCTGGTCTTAAACGCAAATGACCAGCATACCCTGGTTTTAAGGGCACATGACCATTATCTCCTGGATTTCAGCATGCCCTGCTTTTAAAGGCACATGAACAGTATGTCATCTTACAAAAGCAACAAGACCAGTATTCCCTGGTCTTAAAGGCTCAGGGCCAGTAACCCCTAGCCTTAAAGGCGCATGACCAGTATTTACTGGTCTTAAGGGCACATCATCTATCCTAAGCTGGTCACCCTAACTGAGCTCTGGAGCACTCACATGCTCCCTCTCCTACAATGGGAGCCGTCGGCTAGCAGGGGCCGCAAGTATTCTAGAAAAACTTACAGGTTCTAGAAAATCTCCATCAACATTTGACGGTGATGCACTGGAAGACCTCTAAGTAGGATACCATACCGGGTCGGAATTTTATGGGCGACGGGTCCCTTAAAGGGCTCCGATTTCCCCCCACACCTTCAACAGACGAGCACACGGAGTGTCGCCTCCATGTATCTTCTGCATCCAGGTCTATCGCCACAACCTGCCCTGTCCACTCGGAAACCTCAATTCTGGGGATGTGGCGTCCACATTTGTGGCGTCCTAACAAGGAGGTTTTCCCCCCTTTGTATCAGATGCAAGAAAGTGGACGATTCCTCTCCACTTCCCTGTTAAGAAGATGGTGGATCGAGGTTTTTCCTTATTTTCTTCTCTGCACGACGATGGCAGAGACCTGCTGGTTACAGTCCCGCATTCTGTCACTTGGCAGACTCGCCGGGCAGAATTTCTTGCGGTATTCCTACCAGTATCCTGGCCGGTGTATCATCAATTAAGATTCCACAGACAGTCGGATAGCAAATCTAGTTCGTTCCGTCTTGTGGTTTCGGGTTCAGCGCTCTACCCTTCCTTAGCCGCCACATGGGTTGCTTGACCAAAGAGAGAGAATGAAAGTCTCCGGGTCCCAGACCTTATCTACTTCGTTCCACAGTATAGCTGGCCAATCAAATCTTCTGAGCGGGAGACTAGCAAGGGATCGTATCTCTTCTTCAGGCTCAACCAGCAGTGGAAGCATTGGCCAGGACAGTCTAGATCTAAGGGATCTTGGTTCCAAAATGGAGGGAATGAAAAGTATCTCCATTCCTGGACCCCAAACTTCTAACAACCTTTGACAGGGCCCTTTCTTTTTTCGGATGGAGTTCCTCCGCTCAGCCACTTCTTCAACAGAGAAACGTGGTTGTTTTCTGGCATCCATCGTCATTCGGGATTCTTACCCTCACATACCTATTTCTCTTCTCTACTATAATCTCTTCGCCTTTCCATTCGCGAACAGTATTTTCACGACCTGGCCCTTCTGCCTGGCTACCACACCAGAGTGGTCGCAAGGGTCATGACGGTTGTCATGTTCTTATTGCACCTTAGAAGCATGGTCGTCCTGCCCTATTTGGTCGACTTTGTAGCCGCTCTCCTAGGACTACGCTGAGTCGTCCATATCTCTTGCAATTACCTCTCTATTGGGCTAGCAGCTAAACTTAGACAAGTTTTTTTCCCTCATTCTCAGCCCAGCAGATCCTCTTTGAGGATGATCCTGCCCAAGAAGGATGGTTACTCTCTCTCGGGTCTAGGTCGTGGCCCTTCTACAGGGAGCTTGCGCACTCGATCTCTCATTCCCTCGGTTCTTTCAATTCGCTAGGAGGGTTCTGAGGGAAAGGACGTCTACGGAAGCAGTTCCCTTCGCTGCGCTCGTTTTCTGCAAGTCAATCAGGCTCTCAAAGGGTAGTCTCTGAGCTCCTTTCTCTTCCTGAGCCTTCTCCTGGCCCAAGGGCTATTGGGAGATACCATTGCCAGTTTTCTTCTCCCGATCATCTCTCTGTAGATCCGAACGGTACGGCTATTCCTTTAGCAGGCCCTCTGCCTTCTGGCGGGTCTTCAGTTGGATAATGCCTTGGCTGTGCCCCAAGTTAGCCATCTAGCAAGTACCCTCAGTCAAGCGCCATGGCTAAGGTACCTCGCACTCTCTGATGGGCCGAGTTTTATCTTCGGTGATCTCAACAGTACATTCCCTGGAGTAGTACACTGGGCGGCAGACATATTCAGCCGTCCGGGGTTTTTCCTCAAGTGAGTGGGAACTTCACTCGGAAATCTTCCATCGGACCTGCCTTCACTGGAGTACTCCAGAGGTAGTTCGGATGGCGTCCAAGCTGAACGCCAATGTACTCCAGTTCATGGTTTGGCCTCGCGATCCAAGACCATTGCAGTGCACGATCTATTCTTCCATGGTACCAATTTCCATAACCCCTCTTCCACTACGTCTGAAACCTTTTCGGAAGCGGGTAGGGCCCCAGTGATCCCGGGAGACCCGCACTGACCATGTCAGGTTTTTTTCTCGCTTGCGGTACTAGTATTTTTCCGGCTTATTGTCTCAAGCTGGAAATATGGTCTTTCTTGCAGGCCTCAACCTGTAGTTCTTCCCTACCGCGTACCGTTAAATCCGTGGGACCTTAATGGTCCTGGGCATCTTCCAGTGGACTCCTTTTCTGATCCGGGTAGACTTTTCTCTCAAGGAGGGTCTCCCCCCTTCTTTCTCTGCGTTCTTGTCCTCCTGATGAGTCTTCAGATCTCGACGCTCTGTTCTTTATCTTTTTTCCTTATTACCTTCAAGGCAAGGTTGTCCTCTAGCCATCCTATTCCCTCGTTGCCAAGGGGTATTATATCTCCACTGTTGCAGGGGCATCGTCCTCTCATCTCCTTCGGCTCTAGTCTACAAAGCGGAATGGGTTCTCCATAATCTAGAAGAAGGGAGTGCTCCGAGTGGGTACGTATCGAGGACGACGTCCTTCCAAAGGTTGGACATTTTACTCGGGTTTTTCGATGGTAAGTAGGCTTCCTGACGGTCGCAGGAAGGGTTTAGCCGTTTTTCTTCGGCCACGTTAGCCTGGTGGATTCTTTTCTCCATCCAGGAGTCCTTTCGCGCTAGATGCCAGCCTATCTCCCTGTCTGAGGGCTCTAGGCGCCAGACGTCGGCAAGCACGACCGCAGGCTTGCGAATTCCTCCAGGCCGCATGCATTCTTGAAGCACTATAATTCACTCACTTCCACAGATGTGAGTCTGGGCAGGTGGACTTTGCAGGCCGCGGTGGCGCACTTGTAAGTAGCGGCTACACGGCCTGAAGTGATGTTGTCCCCACCCAGGGACTGCTTTGGGACGTCCCATGGTCTGTGTCCCCCAATGAGGCGAAGGAGAAATAGGGATTTTTGTGTACTCACCGTAAAATCCTTTTCTCCGAGCCATTCATTGGGGGACACAGCTCCCACCCTGTTATTAGCTTATGCTTTGTTTTTATCTTTTGATATGTTATACTCTTATATATAATGTGACATGCTTTACGCTTATATGTCGTTATTGATCTTCTACTGCTTTTGCACCGAACTGGTTAGCTGGGAGCCAGCAGGAGGGTGTATACTGCAGGGGAGGAGCTAACTTTTTCTTTGTATTACTTAGTGTCAGCCTCCTGGTGGCAGCAGCATACACCCATGGTCTGTGTCCCCCAATGAATGGCTCGGAGAAAAGGATTTTACGGTGAGTACACAAAAATCCCTATTTCAGGGCCTTGTAGAGAAATTGCATTATGCGGGGTGCGTCCGGTATCCACTGACAACAATAAATACATAGTCCAAGGAAACGCTGGAGCTCAGTCTCATCTTTTGTAGCTGATGGCTATTTTTCTTTCTTCTGTGAGGTGTCTGGCACCCTGAAGGAGACAGTGACCCAAAAATATCACTTGACCAAGGCAGAACCGAAGTTTCAAGACCGAAACCCGACAGTTCAGATCTGCCAGATACTTGCGAAAACTAACAGTGGCAACAATGGCTTCCTGCTCTGTCTGTGCACACAACAAAAAAAAACAAAAAATTACCCACATACTGAAGCAGCATAACATAGGGATATTCTAACTGCCAGGGTTAGAGACACTATCCCCCCTATTTTTTTTTTTTTTTTTATAACACATCTCATTATACTCGTCTACATAGGGGTTATATAACAAATACCATCTGACCATCATCTTGGCTCACCAACTCTCTATGTCTGCTCAGGTGCACCTATACATCCATCATATTATCTTTGTCTGTAAAATGGGAAAGGTTTGTTCTCAGGGTCAGCCAATTATTTTAGCGTAGCTAGCTAGTCAGAGGGCTTCCAGGGATAATACTCCTGTATCTGTTTTACACTACCTGATGTGGTTGGTTCTCTGGTGGTGGGGGTGACTAGATGACCGGTTGGGGGTGACATGACATGCTGGTCTACAGCTCCTTCCCAAAAGGATTACTGTCAGCCTACTCCCAAAATTAATGTCCCCACTACCCACTATCCTGTGTCAGCTTCTTATGTCACTACATGTGATCTTATCTGGACAGGAATCAGTGTAATTCATTTAGATTGGGTTGCAACACAGATTATACAAGTATTTCTCCAGTCTGGGTTTGTCTGAACGCAATATTTACAAATCCATCTGTCTTGGCTTGGTCTGAAATTTAACATGGCGAGAGAGATTTCCAGACACAGGGTTAAAATGAATATCGGAATATAAGACTAGATTTGTGTAAGGGAGGGGGAGCTGGAGCTGAAGTCTTCTGCTTCTTGGGCCGCTGATAAGGAAGCGAGCTGCGAGCTGCGTGTCCTTGAAGCTGCGGCGGGGGGGAGGACTAGAGAGCGAGTAAAGATCGCAGCAGCTGCTGATACAGACTGGGTTAAGTTCTTCTGAAAACTTTGGCCCCCCTTTCTCTGGCCCGCAGCACAAAGAGGAGAAGTCAAAAAAAAAAAAACAATTTGCGCAGGGGTTCACCCCTCCCATCAGCTTTAAACACAGAAATAAGAATTTACAGCATTCCTCAACACAAAAGGAAACAATAACGCAGCTATTTGACTCCCCCCCCCTCCCATGGGGTGTTTTGGAAAACCACAGTAACGGAATACAGCAATTCTCAGACTCAATTAATTTCTACAAAACCTTCACACAATTCATATACCAAAACACCTTAGAAAAACCAATGATTGAGGTATTTTATAGCCAAACACGGGCTCTGCATCTCCTCATCCTCCCTCTCCATCAACCTTTTTCCTCGTTCTTTAAACCTCGCGCAACTCGCAGATGAGCTTGCACTTGTTCTAACAGTCCTTCATCTTTCAACATTCTTGACTGCCTTCTTCCCCTCCCGTGACTCTACTATTGTCTTGACTTCCACAGCATCCTCATCTAACTCGTGGGGCACGGACTTCTTCTGCCATAAGAGACGCAACATGACTCACAGAATACTATGCCCTGCTGCAGCCCAGGATCACTGACAGCGGTAACAACACGTGTGTCCTTAACACGGAGCTTCTCGTTCGACGTGTCATGAATAAAGAGCCTCGCGCTCGATATCCTGTCCCTAACCTGAACACCCGTGATTAACAGTCTACCCTGTCACGATATTCTAACCAGTCGGGAGGCGGTCTCCTAGTGAGAGCCCTCCACAGAAAAACAGGTGGTCCCCTCTCGGGACGTCTTAATTACCTAGTTGGTACAATATCACAGAGGCTGCGTCTCCTGTCCCTTCTCTCAGCCGCCCCCAATCCACAAACTTCCTCAATCTTTCACTCTATCACTACTAGGCAACAGTCATGGGTAGGGTGGTTGAATGGAGTACAATGACCGGTGGAGGAGGTGTGGTGTACATGAGGACGCGCAGAGTGCGACGTCTCTCAGTTGCTGGTTCGAAGCGTGGCATGGGATCGCGCTCGGTCTCACCACTCGACCGGTCACTCCCCAGACCCAAGGAGACCACAGACAAACCAATAATGGCTGAAACACTAGCAAGTGTGACACATACATAGTATGCGATCTCCACTTACCGTGTTTGGAGGGTGATCAGTCCTCGAGGTCAGCCACTACGGGTGTCGTCCACGGACGTCCAGGCATGGGTCCAGGGGGTCTCGGATCGCGGGCCACGCCCCACGTTGGTTGCGCCAAATTGTCGGGGTCGTCACGACAATACCCTTCATCCACCAGTCATTCCAAATCAGATTTAAAGCAGTGGTACCGGAGTGAAGAATGAGTCAGACAAAAGCTGGTTCAAACTCAGAGTCTGCTTATGCTTCCACACGTAGTGGTAACCTCACAGCAACTACTGAACTTTATTTCCTAAAACACAACATTATATGGTCCATTGGGGGAAGGTGTGCAGAGGGCGGGGTTTAAGCAATGTATCTAGTATTCAGTCCCTCTGATTGGCCTGACATCATCTGATGAATCTTCCTTTGTCCACATCTTGTCCACATCGCTTTAAGTATCATTTCCAGAGAAATGATACTTGTCCTTCTGGAATGTGAAACTTGTTTCTTCAGCCTGAAAGTGGGGCAAAGGTGAATACTGGCAGCCATCTTAAATACAGTTAAATTTGCATTAGGAAGCGAAGGGGAAAAACTTATTGTTTCACAGCATAAGAATATATAAAAGTACAAAAGTGTATAAAGACGTATATTTTTACCTTGACAAGGACACTTTATTTGTGCCGACAGGCTATCTTTTTAGGGCAGTTGCAGGTGACCGTTTTCTCCACATCTGAGAAAATCATTCTGATTATACTGATCTGAGTGTTGATTAAAAAAAAATAGCCCCCCCCTTCTCTATGATGTCATCTGAGTGTGGTCCGAATTTTTTTGCATAGACCCATAGAGTTAAATGGGTGAGGGTCATCCGATTCTCGGAGGCAAAAATCGGACATGTGCACATCCCCATAGAATAACATGGGGACGACGGCTATCTCTGAGAACCAAGAATGGAACTCATCTGATTTTTTACAGTCGCCTGCCCTTACTGTGAACGTGATCATGTTTGTTATTGTGAGGACACAGAACTTTTATTCACCCTCGCCAGTTGGGTTCTGAGTTTCCTTCGCTGCTCTGTCAGTTATTGTCTGCAGGGCTGACATCACATCACTGCGCTTAGCAGCTCATGCTATCGGTTTGGCAGAGCCGCTGAGCTCAATCATTGGCTGCAGCGCTGTCGATGTGACATCAATGCTGCAGACAACAACAGAAACTGTAAGCAATAGTGGAGACTTGGTTCTAGAGCCTGGAAGGGCAAGATAAGATCCCTTTTTTTCTCATTTTTGAAACAAACAGCAGTCAGAGGTGATGGGATTAAAAAAACGGATAAACTTTTTTAATTTCAGCTTATAAGCCTCAGAGTCTGCAAGTTGGCTACTGCTCCATTTATAAATGCTGGGGTAAGTGAAAGTGATTGACGCCTGTTATTGATTTCAGGAATGGTCTGATATTAGTGGAGAGGAAGATGATCAGGAGAACCTCAGTAGGGAGGACTCCGGGATTCAGGACGATAGGACCCCACAAGACGATGGCGATAAGAAGAGCACTGCTCCCGCAGTATCATGGAAAGGTAATTGTGTTGGCTTCTGTGCCACCGGTGTATGTATACACATTTGTATAGTGTGGAGGTACAGAACCCGTGTATAACCGTGTTGGCTAGTACATTTACTCACGCCACTAGAATAAATACTTACCGTATTTTTCGGACTATAAGACGCACCGGACTATAAGGCGCACCCAGGTTTTAGAGGTGGAAAATAGGGAAAAAAAATATTTGAAGCAAAAAAATGTGGCAAAATATTTAATAACATAAATAACATACTATTATATGTGGTGTTATTATATATAATAGTATGTTATGTTGGAAGCTGCGAGACCAGTGTGGTGTCTGTACAGTACTAGCTGTACTGTACTAGCAGCTGCCAAGGCAAACAGGATCATGGGGTGCATTAAAAGAGGTCTGGATACACATGATGAGAGCATTATACTGCCTCTGTACAAATCCCTAGTTAGACCGCACATGGAGTACTGTGTCCAGTTTTGGGCACCGGTGCTCAGGAAGGATATAATGAAACTAGAGAGAGTACAAAGGAGGGCAACAAAATTAATAAAGGGGATGGGAGAACTACAATACTCAGATAGATTAGCGAAATTAGGATTATTTAGTCTAGAAAAAAGACGACTGAGGGGCGATCTAATAACCATGTATAAGTATATAAGGGGACAATACAAATATCTCGCTGAGGATCTGTTTATACCAAGGAAGGTGACGGGCACAAGGGGGCATTCTTTGCGTCTGGAGGAGAGAAGGTTTTTCCACCAACATAGAAGAGGATTCTTTACTGTTAGGGCAGTGAGAATCTGGAATTGCTTGCCTGAGGAGGTGGTGATGGCGAACTCAGTCGAGGGGTTCAAGAGAGGCCTGGATGTCTTCCTGGAGCAGAACAATATTGTATCATACAATTATTAGGTTCTGTAGAAGGACGTAGATCTGGGGATTTATTATGATGGAATATAGGCTGAACTGGATGGACAAATGTCTTTTTTCGGCCTTACTAACTATGTTACTATGTATGTTACTATGTTACTATATGAAGATGCTGGAGGGTGAGTATAAGAATGGGGGCACAGGGCTTATATTGAAAGCACCACTCCAGCACTGCAAAATAACACTGGAGTGCTGCTTTAAAATCCCATGGGAGAACTATAACTCCCAGCAAGTCCTGCAGATCCTATGACATGCTGGGAGTTATAGTTCACCAAAGGAGTGGCAGAGTGCTTTATTGTGTTTTGTAAAGACTAACCTCTTAAATGTGACAGCCAGCCACACTGCGGTGAGGTAAAAGCATCCCATGACTGCACACAGAGCCTTCCCTCTTGTTTCCTTTCCACAGCACAGGTTATGAGGAAGCTGCAGATTCTAGTGGAGAGCCTGAAGGACCTGTGATGATGTCAAGAAGAGGGAGGGCACTGAGCTGCCATGTGATGCTCCAGCCCGCCCACTCCTGACATCAAACAGGTCCTGTTTGTGCACAGCACTTGGCGTCCAGCCCAGGCATGGCAGGCATGCAGCGATCTCCTCTCTCCTCTGGCCCCTGCTGCTGCCTCCTCCTCCCCCGGACACACAGACCTCCCCAGTTGCTGCAGGAATCAGCGCTGGGGAAGCCATGTGTGTCCCTGCTTAAGTGCAGTATTCATTTGCTGCTCCTGGCTCACCGCTCAGCTGATAGGTGGGCGGGGAGCCGCTAATGAATATTCACTGCACTTAATCATCGGGACCACATGGTTTCCCCAGCGCTGATTCTGGGCAGCGGGGACATCCTGAAGTGGGATAACAGTGCGATCCCACTCACTGCTGCCCCCCTCCCCACATGCTACATCCGTATCATAAGACGCACCCACACTTTCCTCCCAAATTTGGAGGAAAAAAAGTGCGTCTTATGGTCGGAAAAATACGGTAAATGTTTTGGTGTAATATATACTATAATAGTCCCCGCACTGCAGATTTGTGGTGCTCTTGATGTTGTGGATTTTCAGCAACATTTTTGCGCCATTCAGCTAATTTAGTTTACTTAGTTATTAATTGTTTTTTTTGTTGTTGTTGTTTTTTTTTGTAACCTCCTTGTTTACGGAGTTCCTTAGCTTTGATAATTTGGTAGTCTCGTGCAGAAATGTAATGCAAACACATATGCTTATTGTGAAGATCCGAGGTTGTGGGTTGTAATCATCCGTAAAATGCACCTAACAATTCTGAGTAGATGGCCACATTGCAATGCACCCAGCAGTCCACAAGATCCCCTCCCCGGGGTCAATGGTTCCACTGCCCCTGTATCAGGCGAGACCCACTGTCTCCCAACTTTTCGTTGGCGCAGAGCTTTATCCTAGGATGCTTGAGTGCTAATAGTGCTTTGGCTTTAGTACTATGTTCGAGAGGCCATAATTGCTGTTTATTAGGCAATCCCTGCATGTGTTGTGACTGCCTTAACAGCTGTGAGACATGCGGGCACGGGGACTCGAACATATTTTTCTAACACACCAAGGATGCTGTATTGGCACCCGAGCATGGTCAGATAACACCTTATCCCAGCACGTTCGCTCATCACTATCAGTCAATGCTTTGCATGTGTAGTTTGCTATACTTGTTTTGCTAATAAATCAAATAAATCAAAAAAGCAATGTGGGGTCCCCCCTATTTTTCATAACTTTGCTAAGGTAAATTATCCTATCAAAAAAGCTTGGAGAACTCTTCTTAAAACCAACAAATCTTTAAGAAACACATTAATCATTATTAAGTTATAAGGTAGCACATGATTGTAAAATTCAAGTAAGAAGTGGCATTAGGGCTTGACAATTCTTAAAATGCTTGATCTCAAAAAAGCCGTCCTCATCTGGGAGTATGTAACTATATTAACTGTATATCCACATAATTATTACATGTTTCAATAATTATTGTGTGTAGTAAAGATTTGTTGATTTTAAGAAGAGTTCTCCAAGGATAATATAATTGTTTTTCAGGAGACTTAGTATTTTGTGCCCAAAAATATCGGATATTTTTTGCTAAGGTAAAGCAGGCAGCTCTGGCTTATCTTATTAGGCTGGGAAGATCCACGGTTATTGGTCCATTCCCATCCTAACAATGCCAGCCCACAGCTGCTCCAGATTTGGCACATCCATTAGATGCGCCAATTCTGGCAATTTGCCAGGCTCTTCCTGATGGCCTTGGTGTGATGGCAATTGGGGTTGATGACAGCTGTGCTTTGTCAAAAATCACAGCTGCCCTCAACCCTTGGGGTTAGTAATGGAGCGGTTTCTATCAGACACCATTATTAACCCAATAATAAAAAAAAAATAAAAACACTATTCCTCGTTCCCCAATTTATTGAAAAAAAAATCCCATGCATGTCCGCCATAATCCAGCGAATCCAAAGTGGCCCAGAAAGGATACCTGAAAAACATAAAAAGACAGAAATAAACAGAATAAACAGTCCCCGTTCACCTATATATTTGTAAAAATGTTCCCACGAAGCTCCGCTGCAGTCCAAATTCCTTGAATCTGTATCCAGCGATTATGAATAGCAGTAAAGTGACCGCTGTTCAGAGGCGCCAGGCCCTGACTACAACTCTCCGAGCCGCCGAGTGTCCCTGCCCTCAGTGACACCCGGCTTCTCTGATGAGCGTTGTCGTCACTGTGAGGGATGAGATTCCCCTTTAGGGCTCATACTCAGTTGCGTGAAATACGGCCGAGTCTTGCATGGTAACACCCGGCTCTGCCGCTGGCACTTGGGAGCTGAGCGTGCAGCTCCATGTATTGCTGTGCGGCCGCACGCTCCACTCTAGAGTTCCGGCGGCAGAGTTGGGTTTTAACCTGCGAGACTCTGCCATATTTCACGCAGTTGAGTATAAGCCCTTAGTAGGAGGTTGATGTTACTTTTAACAATAATTGTAATTGTTTCCACTGACCGTCCTGTCCTCAATGTAACTGTTCCCTACAGTTGGGGAACCTGACGCTCGCACTTGGCTGGAGCAGCACGTTGTCCCTCAGTACTGGACGCCTCGGGCCAGCAGATTCTCCCACAGTGTACATTTACATTCTAATCTAGCTGCTGTCTGGTAAGAAATGTTTTCCTATTTGTCCTTTATCATAAAGATGTTGTGTAAGGATGGGTTTACCGGGCAGTAGTTCAATGACATCTTAGTCACCGACAAAGACAGCAATTGTGTTCCCGACTTAGATGTATGGATGTGAGACGTGGACAATCATGAAATCAGACAGAAGGTGATTGATGCCTTTGATCTGTCATGCTGGAGAAGACTTCCCACGGTCACCAACAAACATGTTTTTCATCATATAAACCCACCATTGTCTCTGTCAGGCATGATCACCAGACAGAAATTGACCAAGTTTAGGTATGTGATGAGGGCAATTCATTAGAAAAGGAGATGTGACCTGGAATGGTAGGAAATGGCAGACCAAGACGCTGTAGAAAGCAGGGAGGCATGCGAGGACTAGATTAGAGTGGCCAGGGGTCCGATGCCCCCGAATGGATAGATTCAGAATTTACCATTATAGCTTTTCATCCCAGCCAAAACAAGGATGGCCTACAAAAAAAGTAGCAAAGAATCTGCTTAATTTTCTTATTCCAGTGTTATATTTCACCTGAGCAGGTCCTGATATAATTGTGTTTTTCTAGGGACCAGCATTTATACACCGCAGACCCCCTGTACACCCCCGATGAGAAAACCATTGTAACCGAATCGCAAGTGATCCGTGAGACCCTGTGGTAGGTGATCTGACCTGAGTACCAGTGTGATGATGGAATATATCCACACCAGTGACAAGTGGTGATGTACAAAGTTACTGTGTTACAGTTGTGGCCAAAAGTATTGACACCCCTGCAATTCTGTCAGATAATACTCAGTTTCTTCCTGAAAATGATTGCAATCACAAATTCTTTGGTATTATTATCTTCATTTAATTTGTCTTCAATGAAAAAACACAAAAGAGAATGAAGCAAAAAGCAAAACATTGATCATTTCACACAAAACTCCAAAAATGGGCCAGACAAAAGTATTGGCACCCTCAGCCTAATACTTGGTTGCACAACCTTTAGCCAAAATAACTGCGACCAACCGCTTCCGGTAACCATCAATGAGTTTCTTACAATGCTCTGCTGGAATTTTAGTCCATTCTTCTTTGGCAAACTGCTCCAGGTCCCTGATATTTGAAGGGTGCCTTCTCCAAACTGCCATTTTTAGATCTCTCCACAGGTGTTCTATGGGATTCAGGTCTGGACTCATTGCTGGCCACCTTAGAAGTCTCCAGTGCTTTCTCTCAAACCATTTTCTAGTGCTTTTTGAAGTGTGTTTTGGGTCATTGTCCTGCTGGAAGACCCGTGACCTCTGACGGAGACCCAGCTTTCTGGGATCTGGGCCCTACATTATGCTGCAAAATTTGTTGGTAGTCTTCAGACTTCATAATGCCATGCACACGGTCAAGCAGTTTAGTGCCAGAGGCAGCAAAGCAACCCAAAACATCAGGGAACCTCCGCCATGTTTGACTGTAGGGACCGTCTTCTTTTCTTTGAATGCCTCTTTTTCTCCTGTAAACTCTATGTTGATGATTTTGCCCCAAAAGCTCTACTATTGTCTCATCTGACCAGAGAACATTCTTCCAAAACGTTCTAGGCTTTTTCAGGTACGTTTTGGCAAACTCCAGCCTGGCTTTTTGTGTCTCGGGGTAAGAAGTGGGGTCTTCCTGGGTCTCCTACCACACAGTCCCCTTTCATTCAGACGCGGACGGATAGTATGGGTTGACACTGTTGTACCCTTGGACTGCAGGGCAGCTTGAACTTGTTTGGATGTTAGTCGAGGTTCTTTTTCCAACATCCGCACAATCTTGCATTGAAATCTCTTGTCAATATTTCTTTTCCGTCCACATCTAGGGAAGTTAGCCACAGTGCCATGGGCTTTAAACTTCCTGATGACACTGCGCACGGTAGACACAGGAACATTCAGGTCTTTGGAGATGGACTTGTAGCCTTGAGATTGCTCATACTTCCTCACAATTTGGTTTCTCAAGTCCTCAGACAGTTCTTTGGTCTTCTTTCTTTTCTTCATGCTCAATGTGGTACACACAAGGACACAGGACAAAGGGTGAGTCAACTTTAATCCATGCCAACTGGTTGCAAGTGTGATTTAGTTATTGCCAACACCTGTTAGGTGCTACATGTAAGTTACAGTTGCTCTTAATTACACAAATTAGAGAAGCATCACATGATTTTTCAAACAGTGCTAATACTTTTGTCCACCCCCTTTTTATGTTTGGTGTGGAATTATATCCAATTTGGCTTTAGGACAATTCTTTTTGTGTTTTTTCATTTAAGACAAATTAAATGAAGATAATAATACCAAAGAATTTGTGTTTGCAATCATTTTCAGGAAGAAACTGAGTATTATCTGACAGAATTGCAGGGGTGTCAATACTTTTGGCCACAACTGTATGTGTAGCCCTGGCCTTCTTATAATGCCAATGTATTATTAATGGGGGTGTCTACTACTGGACAGCCCCTCCTTACAAGCTGCAGATTGGTGCAATGTACAGACTTACAGAAAGTACCTGCTTACCGTCTGGGCTCGTGCCGCTTCCGCGATCTCTGAACTGTCTCTCCTGTGTCACATGGCATCAGTGGCTGCTGATTGGCTTACAGCCTTCTGTGTTCCGTGAGAACAGACTTACAGGAGTGGACAGTCCCTTTAATTTAGAGTAGAAAAGTTTGGTTCCGTATAAAAGTGATAAAAATCGAAAATTAAAATGGAAAGCTACAAAAACCTTGCCACCAAGTTTGTATTACCCCAATCCAAATGCTTAAAAAAAAAAGATAATTTTTGTGTTTCCAGCTCCTATGCAGATGTTTCCATGGTAACAGACTAAACAAATTGTGATCTGATCTTGCATAGAAAGAGTATTGTGGGCATTCTGGTGGTAGGATGGATATCCATATAATACTGCACGAAAGACCACGACTGTCAGCCTCTCTACTAAGCGGCCACCACACTACTCCTAACAGGCCGTGATCCACAGTGGCCATCTTGTAAAGTGCGGTGCCCTTGAACAAGACAAGCTGACAGAGCAATGACTACAGCTAAGGAGTGCCGTAATCTTTGGTGCAGCACTCCCCACCATTTGTCTCCTACTTCCTTCTGCCATGCTAAATTACAGTGAGCAACATAAGTTCAGGATGGAAACGCAGGAGTGGGCTACAACTTGGAGCAATACTCGAAAATGAGTTGCTATGCTATTCTCATTCATTGCCCAGCAAAATGAATGAGAATCCGGAGTCTCGTGCACACATTGCTGATTTGCAGAGTTCGCTCTACAGCTTGTTAGTTCCTTCAGCACTTTGCAGATTTCACCAATACTAATAAGTGGGGAAAATGTGCACCTAAAATACAAGTAAATAAAAACCGCAATAAATATGCACGTGTTTATGTAACGATTTTCCTGCCAAGAGATACAGTAATTTCTGCACCAAATAACTTCATTTCTAACCAAATACTTAACTTGTGCACATACCCTACAGTTTGTTTGAAAGGAAATTGGTCAGCAGGTTTTTGAGACCTAATCTGAGAGCAGCATAATGTAGGCGTAAAGACCCTGATTCCTGCAATGTGTCACTTACTGGGCTGCTAACTGTAGTTTTGCTATAATCACTATTTTATTGACAGATTCTCACTAGAGGACTTGTTACCCTGGTGCTGTGTAGTCCTCTATACTCTGTTCTGTACAGCCCCGCCCCCACCACTGATTGGCAGCTTTCAGTCTATGCACAGTGCCAATCAGTGGTGTGGGCGGGGTTATGCAGAGCTCAGCATTTAGAGAACTGATAGATCTGCAGCAAATAAAACAGTGATTTTCAAATCTACAGCAAGTAGCCCAGTAAGTGACACATCGCTGTCCCTAAAACCCTGCTGCTCTCACATGGGGTACCAGAAACCTTAGATTCCCTCTTCCTCAGAGCCTAATGTACAGAGCTGCACCTAAGGCCGGGGTCACACATGCGGCTGCATGTATTTCTATGCAGCTGAACGCTCCGGTCCGCACCGCCAGCAGCAGTGCCGGGTATTGAGGCGAGTTTCTCGCATTGCACCCACAAGTGTGACCCCGGCCTTTTCATTTTCTTGTGGCAGTCTGAACTCCTTTTCCCTGTGTTTGTGCATGTCTGATGAGAAGTAACCTATAACCTATATATGTTTTTATTTTAGGTTACTTTCAGGCGTGAAGAAGCTTTTCATCTTTCATTTAAATGATGGAAAAGTCACGGTCAGGACTGACATCATTGTGACACATATGACACATGTAGGTCAATCATCTGATTTATTATCCTCTTCAGATTTCTGCATTAACACCTTAGCGACCTCTGCCGTACTAATACTGCGGAGGTCGGATCCCCTGCTTTGATGCGGGCTCCGGCTTCCAGCCATCAGGCCTGAAATAAGCGCATCGCCGACCCCCGTCACGTGATCGGGGGTCAGCGATGTGTCGGCATGACAACCTGAGGTCTCCTTGAGACAACCTCTATGGTTGTTGATGCCGGATTGCTATGAGCGCCACCCTGTGGTCGGCACTCATAGCAATGCAGTAAATCTACTACATAGATCTGATGATCGCTCCTATGTAGCTGAGCCGATGGATTTGTGCCAGCTTCTAGCCTCCCATAGAGGCTATTGAAGCATGGCAAAAATAAGAAAAAAAAAATGTTTAAAAAATGATTTTTTTTTTTTTTTTCTAAATCACCCCCCTTTCGCCCCATTCAAAATAAAACAATTAAAAAACAATCAAACCTACACATATTTGGTGTAACGGGGTCTACCAAGCTGGAGTACCTCTTTCAGTACCACCCCGTGTTTCAGGAGGTCCACTCTGCTTTTGCTGGATTCTGAATGAAGGACGCTGGCTGGAATTCCTTGATTACGTGAGAGCATATAAAAGCTGACTGCTACTCCACGTATTTCCAGTCTAAAAGAACACACTTTATTTACAGCACCCAGAATATATA
Organism: Ranitomeya imitator; assembly: GCF_032444005.1. Lineage (NCBI taxonomy): Eukaryota > Metazoa > Chordata > Amphibia > Anura > Dendrobatidae > Ranitomeya > Ranitomeya imitator. Next base: position 541,807,233 of record NC_091284.1, on the reverse strand, counting down.
ACACAGATACACAGGGCAGGCCAATAGAAAAAGCAGGCCAGACATACATTACAATAGCCGCAGGGGGCCGGAGCCTGCTGATATTTACTGTAGGAATTACAAAGGTGGGGGAGGACAAAAGGGGAATATCGTGTCCCCTCTGCCCAGGGGCGCAGCCTGTGGACTGATGCATTTCACATGGAACCTATTATACATAATATATACTGCATAACATATTCTTGGTGCTGGGGGTTCTGTAACATTTGGTATCACCACGTTCAGAATCGCCCGATCTATCATTTTTTTAAAAAAAGGATTAACCTGATCGCTAAACGGCGCAGCGGGAAAAAAATTAAAAACTCCAGAATTATGTTTTTTTTGGTCGCCATTACATTGCATTAAAATGTAATAACGGGCGATGAAAAAGCGTATCTGCACTGTAATGGTATCATTAAAAATGTCAGCTCGGCACGCAAAAAATAAGCCCTCACCTGACCCCAGATCACGAAAAATGGAGACGCTACGGGTATCGGAAAATGGCGCAATTTTTTTTTTTTTTTTTTTTAAGCAAAGTTTGGAAAATGTTTTTACCACTTAGTTAAAACATTACCTAGACATGTTTGGTGTCTATGAACTTGTAGTGACCTGGAGAATCATAATATCAGGTCAGTTTTAGCATTTAGCGAACCTAGCAAAAAAGCCAAACAAAAAACAAGTGTGGGATTGCACTTTTTTTGCACTTGGAATGTTTTCAGTGCACAACATGCTAAAACCAATGATGTTGTTCAAAAGTACAACTCGTCCCACAAAAGACAAGCCCTCACGTGGCCATATTGACAGAAAAATAAAAAAGTTATGGCTCTGGGAAGGAGGGGAGCGAAAAACGAAAACACAAAACCGAAAAAGGGCAAGGTCTTGAAGGGGTTAAAAGGTCTCGACTTTTATATTGAGGCCTGCCCTTCGGATTGGTCATCAATATCTGATCAGTGGGGTGTGCGACACACAGCCCCGCGGTCAATCTGTTCTTGGTGCCGGTGCAAAGCACGAACACCATCAACTGTATAGTGGTTGTGGCCAAATACTGCATATCTGCCCCTCTTCGAACTACTGGGGGGTAAAGGTGCAGTACATGATCGCGGCCACCATACAGGTGATGGCGCTGTGCTGAGCCCATGCATTGCACTCCATGGTTTTCTTACTCATTTGCCTCCAGCAAGCCAACATTGATCTTCATCAATCCCTTCCCGACCAGGTTGTTTGCGGTTCTGTTTTCGTCTTCTTTCAAGAGCCATAACTGTTTGTTTTTTAATTTTATATTTCTCCTTCGCCTCATTGGGGGACACAGACCATGGGTGTATGCTGCTGCCACCAGGAGGCTGACACTAAGTAATACAAAGAAAAAGTTCTCTCCTCCCCTGCAGTATACACCCTCCTGCTGGCTCCCAGCTAACCAGTTCTTGCTTAGTGTCCGTAGGAGGCACACGGACGGGTCTGCTATTCAGACCCAAAGAACTCTTTTTTACCGTTTTTTACTTTTTACTACGGTCGAATGGGGCGACGGATTCTTTCATGTTCCGATCTCCTCGAACCATCAACAGGCGAGCATGGGAGTTTTACCTCTCCGTATCCTCTCCTGCGACGTGGGAAGCCACTGCCTGAGCTGATTTTAGGGGCGACGGGCCCCTTCAAGGGCACCGATCTCCTCCCTCCCTTATCAGACGAGCACTGGAGTTTCACCTTCAGTATCCTCTTCTGCAGCCAGGTCTATTGCCGGACATTCAGCCCTGTCCACCAGGTTTTACCCTCGGCTGTACAGAGGCACCTTCCAGCGTGGCGTCCGAGCAGCCTCCACTGCATCACCACTGAAAAAGCGGATGATGGAAGGAGGCAGACGGTTCCTCTCCACCCCTCTTCTGCAGGGATGGTGGATGGAGGCTCCCCAACCCTGCACCGTCCTATCTACCCGGGCACAGCTCCTACCTGCAGCATCTGCCACCCCCTCCATATTGGGGTAAGTGCTCCGTGAGATTTGGGTTTTCCGGCGGTCAGAGGAGGGCTCCATAGCGACTGGGTCCCCACAGAGCTTCGCGGCACTTTTCTCCTCAGTCTGCGGGTGTGCGCCGGCCGAAGCCATAAATTTAGTCCCCGGCTTCGGCCCTGTTTAGGCCGCATCCCGGGAAGCCCCGCCCACCGCTTGCTCCCTTCTAGCGGCTCCGCCCCCCTATTCAGGCGCTTCTCGTTCCAGACGAGATCTCGGCGGCCATCTTCTTCCTCCTCCATTGCGGTCACTATTTCTTCTGGAGGGGGCTGCGGCCGGCGGTTTTTCAGCGCTGAAGTCAGCGCTATTCCAGACGGGGGACTCAGAACCTGAGTAAGGTGAATCGCCCCAATATCTCCCCATTCCCCCCCCCCCCCCCCCCGGCACGCATCCCGGCAGCATTAAGGGACTAGCTTTCCCTGTTTTTTATATACTTAAGGCTGCAATCTCTGGTGCTCCTGCAACTACAGAGTGTATAGTACAGTGGTAAGGTGTGCAGGCCTGCAAACAGAGAGCTGTGAGTTCCCAGCAATGAAGCTCTCATGACTCATTCCCTGGTGACTCGTTCCCTGGTGACTCGTTCCCTGGTGACTCATTCCCTGGTATTTAATACTCTGCCCGGTAGTCGCTGGGCCCATAGGTGCTTCCCCAGCTTTCCATGCCTTTTTATTAACCCCAGGACCAGCATTCCCTGGTCTTAAGGGTCCCCTAGTTTTAAAAGGGTCACATCCCCAGCATTCTCTGCTCTGCCAGAAGCCGGTCTCCTTTCCTTAGTACTTAATCAGGCCAGTATGCCCTGGTCTTAAAGGCACATGGCAAGTATGCCCTCGTCTTAAAGGCACATGACCAGCATCCCTGGTCTTAAAGGAGCATGACCAGCATTCTTATTCTTAAAGGCACATTACCAGCTTTGCTGGTCTTTATGGCACTTGTTCCAACATTCCTTTCATGACCAGTATTCCTGGTCTTAAAGGCACGTGACCAGCATGCCCTGGTCTTATAGACTCGTGACCAGTATCCCCTGGTCTTAAAGACACGTGTCCAGTATACCCTGGTCTTAAAGGCACATGACCAGTATGCCCTTGTCTTAAAGGCACGTGACCAGTATTTCCTGGTCTTAAAGGCACATGACCAGTATGCCCTGGTCTTAACCCCTTTACCCCCAAGGGTGGTTTGCACGTTAATGACCGGGCCAATTTTTACAATTTTGACCACTGTCCCTTTATGAGGTTATAACTCTGGAACGCTTCAATGGATCCTGGTGATTCTGACATTGTTTTCTCGTGACATATTGTACTTCATGACAATGGTAAAAATTCTTTGATAGTACCTGCGTTTATTTGTGAAAAAAACGGAAATTTGGCGAAAATTATGAAAATTTCGCAATTTTCCAACTTTGAATTTTTATGCAATTAAATCACAGAGATATGTCACACAAAATACTTAATAAGTAACATTTCCCACATGTCTACTTTACATCAGCACAATTTTGGAACCAAAATTTTTTTTTGTTAGGGAGTTATAAGGGTTAAAAGTTGACCATCAATTTCTCATTTCTACAACACCATTTTATTTTAGGGACCACATCTCATTTGAAGTCATTTTGAGGGGTCTATATGATAGAAAATACCCAAGTGTGACACCATTCTAAAAACTACACCCCTCAAGGTGCTCAAAACCATATTCAAGAAGTTTATTAACCCTTCTGGTGCTTCACAGGAATTTTTTGAATGTTTAAATAAAAATGAACATTTAACTTTTTTTCACAAAAAATTTAATTCAGCTCCAATTTGTTTTATTTTACCAAGGGTAACAGGAGAAAATGGACCCCAAACATTGTTGTACAATTTGTCCTGAGTATGCCAATACCCCACATGTGGGGGTAAACCACTGTTTGGGCGCATGGCAGAGCTCGGAAGCGAAGGAGTGCCATTTGACTTTTCAATGCAAAATTGACTGGAATTGAGATGGGACGCCATGTTTCGTTTGGAGAGCCCCTGATGTGGCTAAACATTGAAACCCCCCACAAGTGACACCATTTTGGAAAGTAGACCCCCTAAGGAACTTATCTAGAGGTGTGGTGAGCACTTTGACCCAACAAGTGCTTCACAGAAGTTTATAATGTAGAACCGTAAAAATAAAAAATCATATTTTTTTCACAAAAATTATCTTTTTGCCCCCAATTTTTTATTTTCCCAAGGGTAAGAGAAGAAATTGGACCCCAAAAGTTGTTGTACAATTTGTCCTGAGTACGCTGATAGCCCATATGTGGGGGTAAACCACTGTTTGGGTGGATGGGAGAGCTCGGAAGGGAAGGAGCGCCGTTTGACTTTTCAATGCAAAATTGACAGGAATTGAGATGGGACGTCATGTTGCGTTTGAAGAGCCACTGATGTGCCTAAACATTGAAACCCCCCACAAGTGACACCATTTTGGAAAGTAGACCCCCTAAGGAACTTATCTAGAGGTGTGGTGAGCACTTTGACCCACCAAGTGCTTCACAGAAGTTTATAATGCAGAGCCGTAAAAATAAAACAAAATTTTTTTCCCACAAAAATTATTTTTTTAGCCCCCAGTTTTGTATTTTCCTGAGGGTAACAGGAGAAATTGGACCCCAAAATTTGTTGCCCAATTTGTCCTGAGTGCGATGATACACCATATGTGGGGGGAACCACTGTTTGGGCACATGGGAGGGCTCAGAAGGGAAGGAGTGCCATTTGAATGCAGACTTAGATGGAATGGTCTGCAGGTGTCACATTGCGTTTGCAGAGCCCCTAATGTACCTAAACAGTAGAAACCCCCCACAAGTGACACCATTTTGGAAAGTAGACCCCCTTAGGAAGTTATCTAGATGTGTGCTGAGCGCTTTGACCCACCAAGGGCTTCACAGAAGTTTATAATGGAGAGCCGTAAAAATAAAACAAAAATTTTTTCCCACAAAAATTATTTTTTAGCCCCCAGTTTTGTATTTTCCCCAGGGTAACAGGAGAAATTGGACCACAAAAGTTGTTGTCCAATTTGTCCTGAGTACGCTGATACCCCATATGTGGGGGGGAACCACTGTTTGGGCGCATGGGAGAGCTCGGAAGGGAAGGAGCGCCATTTGGAATGCAGACTTAGATGGAATGGTCTGCAGGCGTCACATTGCATTTGCAGAGCCCCTAATGTACCTAAACAGTAGAAACCTCCCACAAGTGACACCATTTTGGAAACTAGACCCCCTAAGGAACTCATCTAGATGTGTTGTGATAGCTTTGAACCCCCAAGTGTTTCACTACAGTTTGTAACGCAGAGCCGTGAAAATTTAAAAAAAAAATCTTTCCCCCCAAAATTATTTTTTAGCCCCCAGTTTTGTATTTTCCCGAGGGTAAGAGGAGAAATTCGACCCCAAAAGTTGTTGTCCAATTTGTCCTGAGTACGCTGATACCCCGTATGTTGGGGGAAACCACCGTTTGAGCGCATGGCAGAGCTCGGAAGGGAAGGAGCGCCATTTGGAATGCAGACTTAGATGGAATGGTCTGCAGACGTCACATTGCGTTTGCAGAACCCCTAATGTACCTAAACAGTAGAAACCCCCCACAAGTGACCCCATATTGGAAACTAGACCCCCCAGGGAACTAATCTAGATGTGTTGTGAGAACTTTGAGCCCCCAAGTGTTTCAGTACAGTTTATAATGCAGAGCGGTGAAAATAAAAAAAATCCTTTTTTTTCCCACAAAAATTATTTTTAGCCCCCAGTTTTGTATTTTCCCATGGGTAACAGGAGAAATTGGACCCCTAAAGTTGTTGTCCAATTTGTCCTGAGTACGCTGATACCCCATATGTTGGGGTAAACCCCTGTTTGGGCACACGTGAGAGCTCGGAAGGGAAGAAGCACTGTTTTACTTCTTCAACGCAGAATTGGCTGGAATTGAGATCGGACGCCATGTCGCGTTTGGAGAGCCCCTGATGTGCCTAAACAGTGGAAACCCCCCCAATTATAACTGAAACCCTAATCCAAACACATCCCTAACCCTAATCCCAACAGTAACCCTAACCACACCTCTAACCCTGACACACCTAACCCTAATCCCAACCCTATTCCCAACCGTAAATGTAATCTAAACCCTAACTGTAACTTTAGCCCCAACCCAAACTGTAGCCCTAGCCCTAACCCTAGCCCTAACCCTAATCCTAACCCTAGCCCTAGCCCTAACCCTAGCCCTAACCCTAGCCCTAACCCTAGCCCTAACCCTAGCCCTAGCCCTAACCCTAGCCCTAACCCTAGCCCTAACCCTAGCCCTAACCCTAGCCCTAACCCTAGCCCTAACTCTAACCCTAGCCCTAATGGGAAAATGGAAATAAATACATTTTTTTAATTTTTCCCTAACTAAGGGGGTGATGAAGGGGGGTTTGATTTACTTTTATAGCGGGTTTTTTAGCGGATTTTTATGATTGGCAGCCGTCACACACTGAAAGACGCTTTTTATTGCAAAAAATATTTTTTGCGTTACCACATTTTGAGAGCTATAATTTTTCTATATTTTGGTCCACAGAGTCATGTGAGGTCTTGTTTTTTGCGGGACGAGTTGATGTTTTTATTGGTAACATTTTCGGGCACGTGACATTTTTTGATCGCTTTTTATTCCGATTTTTGTGAGGCAGAATGACCAAAAACCAGCTATTCATGAATTTCTTTTGGGGGAGGCGTTTATACCGTTCCGCGTTTGGTAAAATTGATGAAGCAGTTTTATTCTTCGGGTCAATACGATTACAGCGACACCTCATTTATATCATTTTTTTATGTTTTGGCGCTTTTATACGATAAAAACTATTTTATAGAAAAAATAATTATTTTTGCATCGCTTTATTCTCAGGACTATAACTTTTTTATTTTTTTGCTGATGATGCTGTATGGCGGCTCGTTTTTTGCAGGACAAGATGACGTTTTCAGCGGTACCATGGTTAGTTATATCTGTCTTTTTGATCGCGTGTTATTCCACTTTTTGTTCGGCGGTATGATAATAAAGCGTTGTTTTTTGCCTCGTTTTTTTTTTTTTTTTTCTTACAGTGTTTACTGAAGGGGTTAACTAGTGGGCCAGTTTTATAGGTCGGGCCGTTACGGACGCGGCGATACTAAATATGTGTACTTTTATTGTTTTTTTTTTTTTTTATTTAGATAAAGAAATGTATTTATGGGAATAATATTTTTTTTTTTTTTTTTCATTATTTTGGAATATTTTTTTTTTTTTTTTTTACACATTTGAAATTTTTTTTTTTTACTTTTTTACTTTGTCCCAGGGGGGGACATCACAGATCAGTGATCTGACAGTTTGCACAGCACTCTGTCAGATCACTGATCTGACATGCAGCGCTGCAGCCTTCACAGTGCCTGCTCTGAGCAGGCTCTGTGAAGCCACCTCCCTCCCTGCAGGACCCGGATCCGCGGCCATCTTGGATCCGGGGCTGGAGGGAGCAGGGAGGGAGGTGAGACCCTCGCAGCAACGCGATCACATCGCGTTGCTGCGGGGGGCTCAGGGGAGCCCCCTCCCTGCGCGGTGCTTCCCTGTACCGCCGGCACATCGCGATCATCTTTGATCGCGGTGTGCCGGGGGTTAATGTGCCGGGGGCGGTCCGTGACCGCTCCTGGCACATAGTGCCGGATGTCAGCTGCGATAAACAGCTGACACCCGGCCGCGATCGGCGGCGCTCCCCCCGTGAGCGCTGCCGATCGCATATGACGTACTATTGCGTCCTTGGGAAGTAAAGCCCACCCCACATGGACGCAATAGTACGTCTAATGGCAGAAAGGGGTTAAAGGCACGTGACCAGTATCCCCTGGTCTTAAACGCTATAACCAGTAGGCCCTGGTCTTAAAGGCACATGACTAGTACGTCCTGGTTTTTCAAGGCCATGACCAGTATGCCCTGGTCTTAAAGGCACGTGACCATTATGCCCTGGACTTAAAGGCTCAGGACCAGTACGCCCTGGTCTTAAACGCAAATGACCAGCATACCCTGGTTTTAAGGGCACATGACCATTATCTCCTGGATTTCAGCATGCACTGCTTTTAAAGGCACATGAACAGTATGTCATCTTACAAAAGGCACAAGTCCAGTATTCCCTGGTCTTAAAGGCTCATGGCCTAGCCTTAAAGGCGCATGACCAGTATTTACTGGTCTTAAGGGCACATCATCTATCCTAAGCTGGTCACCCTAACTGAGCTTTGGAGCACTCACATGCTCCCTCTCCAACAATGGGAGCCGTCGGCTAGCAGGGGCCGCAAGTATTCTAGAAAAACGTACAGGTTCTAGAAAATCTCCATCAACATTTGACGGTGATGCACTGGAAGACCTCTAAGTAGGAATACCATACCTGGTCGGAATTTTATGGGCGACGGGTCCCTTAAAGGGCTCCGATTTCCCCCCACACCTTCATCAGACGAGCACACGGAGTGTCGCCTCCATGTATCTTCTTCTTCATCCAGGTCTATCGCCACAACCTGCCCTGTCCACTCGGAAACCTCAATTCTGGGGATGTGGCGTCCACATTTGTGGCGTCCCAACAAGGAGGTTTTCCCCCCTTTGTATCAGATGCAAGAAAGTGGACGATTCCTCTCCACTTCCCTGTTAAGAAGATGGTGGATCGAGGTTTTTCCTTATTTTCTTCTCTGCACGATGATGGCAGAGACCTGCTGGTTACAGTCCCGCATTCTGTCACTTGGCAGACTCGCCGGGCAGAATTTCTTGCGGTATTCCTACCAGTATCCTGGCAGGTGTATCATCAATTAAGATTCCACAGACGGTCGGATAGCAAATCTAGTTCGTTCCGTCTTGTGGTTTCGGGTTCAGCGCTCTACCCTTCCTTAGCCGCCACATGGGTTGCTTGACCAAAGGGAGAGAATGAAAGTCTCCGGGTCCCAGACCTTATCTACTTCGTTCCACAGTATAGCTGGCCAATCAAATCTTCTGAGCGGGAGACTAGCAAGGGATCGTATCTCTTCTTCAGGCTCAACCAGCAGTGGAAGCATTGGCCAGGACAGTCTAGATCTAAGGGATCTTGGTTCCAAAATGGAGGGAATGAAAAGTATCTCCATTCCTGGACCCCAAACTTCTAACAACCTTTGACAGGGCCCTTTCTTTTTTCGGATGGAGTTCCTCCGCTCAGCCACTTCTTCAACAGAGAAACGTGGTTGTTTTCTGGCATCCATCGTCATTCGGGATTCTTACCCTCACATACCTATTTCTCCTCTCTACTATAATCTCTTCGCCTTTCCATTCGCGAACAGTATTTTCACGACCTGGCCCTTCTGCCTGGCTACCACACCAGAGTGGTCACAAGGGTCATGACGGTTGTCATGTTCTTCTTGCACCTTAGAAGCATGGTCGTCCTGCCCTATTTGGTCGACTTTTAGCCGCTCTCCTAGGACTACGCTGAGTCGTCCATATCACTTGCAATTACCTCTCTATTGGGCTAGCAGCTAAACTTAGACAAGTTTTTTTCCTCATTCTCAGCCCAGCAGATCCTCTTTGAGGATGATCCTGCCCAAGAAGGATGGTTATTCTCTCTCGGGTCTAGGTCGTGGCCCTTCTACAGGGAGCTTGCGCACTCGATCTCTCATTTCCTCGGTTCTTTCAATTCGCTAGGAGGGTTCTGAGGGAAAGGACGTCTACGGAAGCAGTTTCCTTCGCTGCGCTCGTTTTCTGCAAGTCAATCAGGCTCTCAAAGGGTAGTCTCTGAGCTCCTTTCTCTTCCAGAGCCTTCTCCTGGCCCAAGGGCTATTGGGAGATACCATTGCCAGTTTTCTTCTCCCGATCATCTCTCTGTAGATCCGAACGGTACGGCTATTCCTTCAGCAGGCCCTCTGCCTTCTGGCGGGTCTTCAGTTGGATAATGCCTCGGCTGTGCCCCAAGTTAGCCATCTAGCAAGTACCCTCAGTCAAGCGCCATGGCTAAGGTACCTCGCACTCTCCGATGGGCCGAGTTCTATCTTCGGTGATCTCAACAGTACATTCCCTGGAGTAGAACACTGGGCGGCAGACATATTCAGCCGTCCGGGTTTTTCCTCAAGTGAGTGGGAACTTCACTCGGAAATCTTCCATCGGACCTGCCTTCACTGGAGTACTCCAGAGGTAGTTCGGATGGCGTCCAAACTGAACGCCAATGTACTCCAGTTCATGGTTGGATCCAGATGGATCTGGATAAGTTGGAAACTTGGGCTGAAAGGTGGCAGATGAGGTTTAACAATGATAAATGTAAGGTTATACACATGGGAAGAGGGAATCAATATCACCATTACACACTGAACGGGAAACCACTGGGTAAATCTGACAGGGAGAAGGACTTGGGGATCCTAGTTAATGATAAACTTACCTGGAGCAGCCAGTGCCAGGCAGCAGCTGCCAAGGCAAACAGGATCATGGGGTGCATTAAAAGAGGTCTGGATACACATGATGAGAGCATTATACTGCCTCTGTACAAATCCCTAGTTAGACCGCACATGGAGTACTGTGTCCAGTTTTGGGCACCGGTGCTCAGGAAGGATATAATGGAACTAGAGAGAGTACAAAGGAGGGCAACAAAATTAATAAAGGGGATGGGAGAACTACAATACCCAGATAGATTAGCGAAATTAGGATTATTTAGTCTAGAAAAAAGACGACTGAGGGGCGATCTAATAACCATGTATAAGTATATAAGGGGACAATACAAATATCTCGCTGAGGATCTGTTTATACCAAGGAAGGTGACGGGCACAAGGGGGCATTCTTTGCGTCTGGAGGAGAGAAGGTTTTTCCACCAACATAGAAGAGGATTCTTTACTGTTAGGGCAGTGAGAATCTGGAATTGCTTGCCTGAGGAGGTGGTGATGGCGAACTCAGTCGAGGGGTTCAAGAGAGGCCTGGATGTCTTCCTGGAGCAGAACAATATTGTATCATACAATTATTAGGTTCTGTAGAAGGACGTAGATCTGGGTATTTATTATGATGGAATATAGGCTGAACTGGATGGACAAATGTCTTTTTTCGGCCTTACTAACTATGTTACTATGTTACTATGGTTTGGCCTCGCGATCCAAGACCATTGCAGTGCATGATCTATTCTTCCATGGTACCAATTTCCATAACCCCTCTTCCACTATGTCTGAAACCTTTTCGGAAGCGGGTAGGGCCCCAGTGATCCCGGGAGACCCGCACTGACCATGTCAGGTTTTTTTCTCGCTTGCGGTACTAATATTTTTCCGGCTTATTGTCTCAAGCTGGAAATATGGTCTTTCTTGCAGGCCTCAACCTGTAGTTCTTCCCTACCGCGTACCGTTAAATCCGTGGGACCTTAATGGTACTGGGCATCTTACAGTGGACTCCTTTTCTGATCCGGATAGACTTTTCTATCAGGGAGGGTCTCTCCCCTTCTTTCTCTGCGCTCTTGTCCTCCTGATGAGTCTTCAGATCTCGACGCTCTGTTCTTTATCTTTTTTCCTTATTACCTTCAAGGCAAGGTTGCCCTCTAGCCATCCCCTTCCCTCGTTGCCAAGGGGTATTATATCTCCACTGTTGCAGGGGCATCGTCCTCTCATCTCCTTCGGCTCTAGTCCACAAAGCGGAATGGGTTCTCCATAATCTGGAAGTAGCGAGTGCTCCGAGTGGGTACGTATCGAGGACGACGTCCTTCCAAAGGTTGGACATTTTACTCGGGTTTTTCGATGGTAAGTAGGCTTCCTGACGGTCGCAGGAAGGGTTTAGCCGTTTTTCTTCGGCCACGTTAGCCTGGTGGATTCTTTTCTCCATCCAGGAGTCCTTTCGCGCTAGATGCCAGCCTATCTCCCTGTCTGAGGGCTCTAGGCGCCAGACGTCGGCAAGCACGACCGCAGGCTTGCGAATTCCTCCAGGCCGCATGCATTCTTGAAGCACTATAATTCACTCACTTCCACAGATGTGAGTCTGGGCAGGTGGACTTTGCAGGCCGCGGTGGCGCACTTGTAAGTAGCGGCTACACGGCCTGAAGTGATGTTGTCCCCACCCAGGGACTGCTTTGGGACGTCCCATGGTCTGTGTCCCCCAATGAGGCGAAGGAGAAATAGGGATTTTTGTGTACTCACCGTAAAATCCTTTTCTCCGAGCCATTCATTGGGGGACACAGCTCCCACCCTGTTATTAGCTTATGGTTTGTTTTTATCTTTTGATATGTTATACTCTTATATATAATGTGACATGCTTTACGCTTATATGTCGTTATTGATCTCCTACTGCTTTTGCACCGAACTGGTTAGCTGGGAGCCAGCAGGAGGGTGTATACTGCAGGGGAGGAGCTAACTTTTTCTTTGTATTACTTAGTGTCAGCCTCCTGGTGGCAGCAGCATACACCCATGGTCTGTGTCCCCCAATGAATGGCTCGGAGAAAAGGATTTTACGGTGAGTACACAAAAATCCCTATATTTTTTTTTTGTCCACACAACAGCACAGATTGACACGACATATATTTGTGAACTGCACCATTTTCTTACCGCTCCGTGTACTGGAACGTGGGAGTAAATTTCTGAGTGTGGTAAAATTGCAAACCCCCCCCCCCCCCCCACACACACACACATTTCTGTAACTGTGGGGGGAGTTGTTTCATTTTTTGGTCTTTGAGTCTCCTGCTCAGTACGATTATGGCGATTCCAAACTTGTATGGCTGCTTTATTATAGAAACCGTAGACATTCTTAACCCCCTTCACTCCATGGCCATTTTCATTTTTTTTTTTTTCCTGTTTTTGTTTTTCCCTCTTCTTCTTTCAAGAGCCATTACTTTTTGAAATATTTTCGTCAATATAGCCGTGTGAGTACGAGCTGTACCTTTTTTAAATGGCACCAATGACTTTACCGTATAATCTACTGGGAAATGGGGGAAAAAAAATTCAGGTGGGGTGAAATTGCAAAACAAAAAGGGCTATTCCACAATTGTTGTGTTGTGTGTGTGTGTGTGTTTTTTTTATTTTTTATTTTTTTATTTATTAAACTCACCATATTCATTGTATGGTAAAACTGAGCTGCCATTATGATTACCCAGGATAGTATGAGCATGCAGATTCCAAACGCGTATGCTCACAGGAGTATCGTAACGATCTGCTGTCATAAGAACCCATCAGTGCCCCGAGATCATGTGACGGGGAAGACTATGAGCTGGCGGAATAACTCTTTTCCGGCAGGTGCATGTGATATCTCGCTGTCAGAGACTGACAGCAGGATTTAACCGGTCCACATCTGCCGACGGAGCTCCCATCCACCCACAGCTATTAAAGGCACATGACTGTCGATTTAAATCGGCCGTCATGTGCGGAGAAAGTCTGGGGCATGACATATGATGTAAATATGAAGGGGTTAAAAATAACACTCTTTTTTGTATGTGTTGCCCTTTTCTGAGACCTGTAATTCTTTTACATTTTTCTGTCAATGGATCTGTATGAGGACTAGTCTTTTTTTTTTTTTTGTAACGTAAGCTGATGTTTTATTAATACCATTTTGAGTTAGATACTTATTGCATTTTCTTTTTTTTGTGTCAGACAAAAAAGATACATACATGCATACATGCACATACATACATATATACATACACTTTTTTTTTTTTTTTTTTTAAGTTCCACTAAGTGAATTAAACCTGTGATCCTCTGACTACGTATGCTATATATTGCTGGATTTAATAAAAATGGTGGCCTTCTATGGACGTCAGCCACAGGCTGGATTTCATAGGAGCACTCTCATAGTAAGCATGACATGGGGGACTGCAGCGGACACCCAGCTGCCATAGCAAATCATCGGTAACACGCGATCGCGTCACGGCAAGGCTGTTGGGTGCCTGGAACAGCGCGTGTTAATTTCCACCATCACAGATTGACCAGCATTTAAGTGGTTAACAGTAACAGACTGCGCTCACCTCTGCTGCGACTGAGGCCAGTGATTTGCTGCAGCGGTCTCAGGCATTGTAGTTGTGATGTCACTGGAGCAATGGTGAAGAGGGGTCATTGGACCTGGGGAGGGTGAGTAGTGACTTAGTTAATTATCAGCTTCAATGAGGTTGAAATACTTGAGTTTTCTTTTCAGGCAAGAGCAGAAAGTTTCTGTAAATTATGGCAGTCCGTTCCTCTGGAGGCTAGTGTACCAGTTTACATAATTGAGATTCACATTGTAAAATTGTATGATACTGTGATTTATTGCTGTGATTAAGCTTGCAAAAAAATTGAAGATGTTGCCATTGCCCAATGAGTGTTTTTGATTTTTTTTTT
>NC_091284.1:540983385-541042875 GCF_032444005.1 Ranitomeya imitator | reverse complement strand
TCTCCCCCCCTCTCGTTCGCTGCCTCTCTCTCCCCCCCTCTCGTTCGCTGCCTCTCTCTCCTCCCCTCTCGTTCGCTGCCTCTCTCCCCCTATAAAGTGTAGACTCCACCAGAGCAAAGGTAAACTTCGGACTGTTTCTCATTATACTCAGTCTTTGATCCATCCTGGTCCTCTCCCTCTCCCTCTCTCTCCTCTCCCTCCCTCTCTCACTCTCTCCCTCCCTCTCCCTCTCCCTCTCCCTCTCCCTCTCCCTCTCCCTCTCCCTCTCCCTCTCCCTCTCCCTCTCCCTCTCCCTCTCCCCTCTCCCTCTCCCTCTCCCTCCCTCTCCCTCTCCCTCTCCCTCTCCCTCTCCCTCTCCCTCTCCCTCTCCCTCTCCCTCTCCCTCTTCCCTCTCCCTCTCTCATCTCTCTCTCTCTCTCTCTCTCTCTCTCTCTCTCTCTCTCTCTCTCTCTCTCTCTCTCTCTCTCTCTCTCTCTCTCTCCTCTCCCTCCCTCCCTCCCTCTCCCTCTCCCTCTCCCTCTCCCTCTCCCTCTCCCTCCCTCTCTTCCTTCCCCCGGCTCTCTCTCTTCCTTCCCCCCGGCTCTCTCTCTTTCTTCTTTCTTTCTTTCTCTCTCTCTCCCCCTCCCCCTCTCCCTCTCCCCCCCTCTGGTTCGCTGCCTCTCTCCCCCCTCTGGTTCGCTGCCTCTCTCCCCCCCTCTCGTTCGCTGCCTCTCTCTCCCCCCCCTCTCGTTCGCTGCCTCTCTCTCCCCCCCCCTCTCGTTCGCTGCCTCTCTCTCCCCCCCCTCTCGTTCGCTGCCTCTCTCCCCCCCTCTCGTTCGCTGCCTCTCTCTCCCCCCCCCTCTCGTTCGCTGCCTCTCTCCCCCCCCTCTCGTTCGCTGCCTCTCTCTCCCCCCTCTGGTTCGCTGCCTCTCTCTCCCCCCCTCTGGTTCGCTGCCTCTCTCCCCCCCCTCTGGTTCGCTGCCTCTCTCTCCCCCCCTTTGGTTCGCTGCCTCTCTCTCCCCTCCTCTGGTTCGCTGCCTCTCTCTCCCCCCCCTCTCGTTCGCTGCCTCTCTCTCCCCCCCTCTCGTTCGCTGCCTCTCTCTCCCCCCCTCTCGTTCGCTGCCTCTCTCTCCCCCCCTCTCGTTCGCTGCCTCTCTCTCCTCCCCTCTCGTTCGCTGCCTCTCTCCCCCTATAAAGTGTAGACTCCACCAGAGCAAAGGTAAACTTCGGACTGTTTCTCATTATACTCAGTCTTTGATCCATCCTGGTCCCGTTTTTTGGGATGGAAGTACCTGATGAACAGAACACAGACGTCTGAAATGTAGGGTGAAACAAGCCCTAGACTTTTCATCCAGCTCACTACCTGAGTTCCATTACATTCTAGTATCAGAACGTGCATGGCGTATATTATAGAAGGCCCCTTTACAATGCAGTGTTAGATTTTCTGCCTATTTCCGGCCGGCAGCTGGAATTCCGTTGAACTTACAAATTGTAGAGAACACTTGAAGTTGAACAGGTTCCAGGTCCGCAGTGTATCCGACTATATTAACAAATGCTAAGTGTTTGCTGCTCCTGCCAGCAGGCGTATGGAGTGCTGCATTGCAGCCGCCTGGAGGGAGCTGGACATCTCGAGATGTATTTCTAAAGAAACAGCACTAATAATGGCTGAAAGGGAAGCCGCAATGTAGCGCTGAGCCCAGTGTTATGTATACTGTGCAGATAGGCCACTGCTTGTTTATGAGGAGCACAATGTGCCCATAGCTGGCTGTCAGGTCTCTCCGCTCCGCTTCAGACGTGCCGTGGAAAAATGAAAGCTGTTCTCAGAATAATAGCCTGGGTTGGTTAATAACAAGCCACTCACAAGCTATTAAATGGTTTCTCTTCCCTTCCTCTCTAGGTGTGCTTCTTGGAATTGCAATACGGACTGGCAGCCCTTTAAGTCTTAATCTGGCTGAGCCAGTGTGGAAGCAACTGGCAGGCATGAATCTGACAATTGCTGACCTCAGTGAGGTAAGCGCGGCTTTATACGTAGAATATATGGTCTCCTAATACCCCTCATTGTGGAGGAGGAAAGATGCCGCTAAGCGCATAATTCAAGATTATCCTGAACTGGCCGGGTCCTAACACGGAAAATGAACTCTGCATACAACATTTGCCTTTTAATCCCTTTTCTTCATTTTTTTTTCATATAAAGGTGGATAAAGACTTTATACCTGGACTGATGTATATCCGCGACAATGAGGCAACATCAGAGGAATTTGAAGCAATGATTCTTCCTTTTACCGTGCCCAGTGCTAGCGGTCAGGACATCCAGCTGAGCTCCAAGCACACGCACATAACCCTTGACAATCGAGCAGAGTATGTCAGGCTTGCCATCGGCTACAGGTGGGTGAAGCAGCAATGGCGTCGCTTGTCATGTTCTGGACCGCTCTTGGTCTCAGCTTGTTGGCTATGATTGCCTGCAGCAGCTGGTAAGTTTGTCAGATGGCGCAAAGAAGGCGGTAGTGGTGTCACAACAAGAGGACAGATTGCACACTTAGGCTAGGTTCACATGATGCCATCAGAATGACTGAAATTGACAGCATTTTAAAGCACTTTGATTTCCCCTATGTTTAGCTGAACAACTCATGCCATTCACAATTTGAAAAGCATTTTGATCTCCAATCTGACATGGTTTTGGTCATACCACAGCTGCCGCTAGTATCCCGACCAACCTGTGAATCCAGCTTTAAAGGGGACTTGACTCCAAATTTCAGATACCTAATCTGTGAGCAGCACCCTGACTCCAGCGATGTCACTTTTTCGCTGCTTGCTGTAGATTTTATAAAATCAGTTTTATCAGCAGGGTATTATCACTAAGAGACTAGTAGACCTACTGCCATGTAGTCCTCCATATTTACAAACTTTGTATAACTCCACCCCAACCACTGATTGGCGGCTTGCTGCCTGTACACCGTGGACATAGAAAACTGTCAACTGGGTTGTATAGAGCTCAGCATTTAGTGAACTGCCAGATCTGCAGTCCAGTAAGTGACACATCACTGGAACCAAGGTCTCTGTGTCTAGATCCTGCCACTTTTAGAATACATAGAAAAATCCTGGTAACAGATTCCCTTTAAATTGTCCACCTTAGATACCTGTTGACTGAGCATTAGTCCTACAGCGATCTCTTCTGACGTCTCACTAATGGGCACATTGACATTTACAATGGGGAAAAGCTGATACCGGAGCTCTGGCAGCTTCCTGACCAAACCAAAAGATCCAGCATTTGAATTATTTTTCGGGGGAGCTTCTGAGGCCATTCACACACATTGGTTGGACTTGGCTGACTTTTAAAGGGAACCTTTCACCTCCCAAAATCCAATTTACATGCAGGTCTAGTGCTAATCTGCAGATAAATAATATTTTAACCATGTTAGGCTGGTTTACTGGAAGAGTGGCTACAGGGAAAAAGTGACATTTTATTCTCCCTGCTGCGCTGCTCACTTCCAGCCATCGAGGCAGTGGCTGTTAGTCACAGGTTACTACATAGAGTGCGTTGTCCTCTCCCCGCCGCACATTGATGGACGGGCTGCTCTACATGGACATGTTGCGCACACACACTCCGAAGACTGGCGGCATACAGGGGACTGATTACAGCTGCACTCTGTGTAGTAAGCAGTGACTGTAACCGCTCTCCGCACCGCGCTGAAGACAGGAAGTGTGCGGCTGCAGGGGGAATATAACAGCATTTTCGCTCTGTAGCTGTACTTTCACGATACCAGCCTAGCCTGATCTAAACTCTCTTTACTGCAGGTCCTCACTATTCTACGTGTAGCTCATGTATTGGGAGGTCACAAGATCCCTTTAATGTGTAAAGTGTGCAGAGAACTTATGGTGTTGATCACAGTATGATCTCAAAATGCATTCTATTCACGTCTCTTCTGATTTTGACATACATTGCTATTTATACAGAAAATGACATAGCTGCTACTGTAGAAATAGGGAAGGCCTGTAACTTGTATTATAATATGCATTAACTATGGCTAGTGCTGCCATTCTACATGGACTGTAATAATTCAGGGCCGCAGCCAGGGGGCAGTGTGTGCTGACAATACATCTAGCTGCCTTTCTCGTATAGATAGATGTCTCTATAACAGCAGACCGGCTGAATGATGAAAAGAGGCAGTGAAAGTCACTAAATATAATGGAAATTATTGAGTTTCTGTCCATCAAACAATGATTAAAAGAAGGATCTAGTGCAGCATGGAGTGCAATTCTTGCTAGACATTGCTGTGGAATTATGACAGACCCTGATGTAAGGAAATGGCGTCCTTCAGGCACGATTACTGTGGGCTGGAAAATGAAGTTCTAAACCGGAGCCACGACACAGTTGTGAACCAAGTCTATGTACCGAAGCTTGACCCGGAGGCATGGGGTAGCTAGCAACCAGGGCAAAGCAAATATTATGCCTCCAAACACAGTAACAACGTCCCCTTAAAACAAATAATGCCACTGAATGCTCCCTTATAAAGTGCAACATGTTAAAGGGGTTGTGTGGTCCAGATTGATACGTCTGTAGTCACCTGATGTGACTTCTGACTTAAGATTTCCCTCCAAAGCCTGCCTCACTTCGCAAACATAATATGCAATGCTGTGCCCTCATTGTGCTGCCTGCGCCAGGGTACCGACATCTTATAGGCCTACAGACGGAAAGAACCTTTGGCAGGATTCCTCACATCTCCGGGCAGTCACCACTTTGAGCAAGGGTAGCCGTCCAGGACATGTGCACTCAGTGCTAGCAATACCATATTTTCCCCATTTTTTGAATATTGCATCTAAGGCCTCTTCCCCACGCTACACTGCCTGGTGGACTATTGCTGTCTGCATCTAGGTTATCGGCGTCCAAGCCAATGCAATGAACGGAGTCACGGCGCTGGTGTGAACAGTCCCTAATGGCCAGTCCTTGATGCCCTGGTCACTGTGTTCTGCAGAACCTTTCTAGGCCTTGATCAGTGTTCGGTTTCTTACCACCACTTCCTACAGAACATGTATGGACGCCCCTAGATCTCTTTAAACACTACTATGACAACTGAGCATTTCCTTCAGTAATGTCGCCTATGCTGATTGTTGGTACTCTGAGGCACCCTCCCCGGTACAGGCCCATAATACCAGGCCGAGAGCGTGGCCACCATAATAAGATGTGATCGGCTGCACTCGATAATGAAAGAAGAGGTTTTCTTGCTGTGCCCCTATTTAGTAAGGATGGGCTGGAAATCTGCTCTGCTAGAGACATGTACTGGAAAATGCAGCGATTCATTACCTACCTTGTGAAAATAACACGGATAGGCCTTTATCAGAAGACCGAGCCCTGGGAGTTTCTCGATGTGAGAAATGTTTTATATTACCGACATGAGGTCTGATCAGAGTCTGCAATGCGAGCAGTGGGAATTATGAATATGATTCATGTCTTTCCATGCATCGCTTTATGTAAAGCAGGGCTCCTTCCCTTCGCAGCCAAGGATGAAAGCTGCATTGATTTGTATCATTCCAGTATAGCTAGGAACATTTAGAAATCATTTGTTCCAACCTTAGGACATGAAAGGAAACATTACTGTTCTGCATAGGAGTTACCAGACTTGCACAGTGCATACATTTTCTAATTTAACCCTATGGTCCTAACCATTCTCTCCAGTTAGTGACTGCAGTCTGTGCTCTGCACCTCCGAGCCTTTATGGTACTAGAATAGGAAGTAGCTGTCTGACAGCGAATGTGGTCAGCCATCTTGGCCTCTATAGGACTATCTTGTCAGTGTTTCTTCCCCAGTTCCTCCTGCGGACAGTCACACTGAAGACCCTTCCCATCTTTCATGTCACCCAACAATCTGCTGTCAGTGCCCACAGGATTTTATAGGGTTACTATCTGGATCATTGATAATGGATTGGCAAACCATGCTCCACCTTGGAGCCATATTGAACATGAACCTGTTTTATTGCTGCGTGTAGTAAGCTTATTTCTCTTCTCTTTCTGCAGGTTGCATGAGTTTGATGACCAAGTAGCAGCAGTGCGTGAGGGGATGGCACGCGTGGTCCCAGTGCCCCTGCTTTCTCTGTTTACTGGTTATGAACTTGAAACCATGGTATGTCTCCATTCTGTATGTTTTCTCCCTGCTAGTACATTACTCGGGAGGAGTGTGTTCATCCGAATAGTTTTCTGTAGGATTTTAAAATATGTAGGGGTTGTCTGGGCATCTCATATTCATGACCTATCCTCTGGGATAGGTCCTCACTATCTGATCCGTGTAGGTTGACAAATTGATCAGCTGATATTTGCTTTGACCGCTGCTGAGAACTGATCATCAGCTCCTGTTCTCTTGCAAACGAGCTGACCTGCAGTACCCAGCAATGGCTGCCACATATGTAAATGAACTGTACTATTAAACCTCCATAAACGGCAACATCTGAGCTAACGACACCTGATCGGTGCGTACAGAGGGTGTTACAAGCCCGGACAACCCCTTGAAGGTTTTTTTTTTTTCTGTCTACTGTTGAATTTTTTGCATAGCCCTTTTACTGTAATAATATTCGCCTTAGTGATACAACAGTACCACTAATCTGGGAACCATTACGGGTGCTATATTGAGGGATTGTGATGTACTGTGGGTACGGAAAGTATTCAGACCCCTTTAAATTTTTCACTCTCTATTTCATTGCAGCCATTTGGTAAATTCAAAAAAGTTCATTTGTTTTCTCATTAACGTACACTCTGCACCCCATCTTGACTGGAAAAAAAAAACAGAAATGTAAAAATTTTTGCAAATTTATTAAAAACGGAAAACTGAAATATCCCATGGTCTGAATACTTTCCGTACCCACTGTATCTGCTCTTTTATGTGGTCTCCAGTTGCAGATTCTTTACAGTAGTCATTTGAAGCGATAAATACTTTGCTCCTCCTGATATAGACATTAATATAGGTCCCCATACAATCGTGTTTAGTTTATCCATAACTTCAGGGAATTCGTTTTTTTTTCTGTCGCCCTTCTCATGCTTTACTTTCTATAGCCGAAGAACTGCAGATAATGCAATTTACTAATCGTGGAAGTCCTACTATGAAAGTCCATCTTTCAGTCAATTAAAGGGGTTAATTGATTTTTGCTGGATGTAGCACATTTCTTTTTGATATTCCTTTCCGCATATTACTACGTAATTGAGTTGAGTCCCTATGGAGTGTGATATGAGTATTTTCTTTAATGTCATAGTGCTTTAGTGTTCACAAGCTCCCATCTTCTCACAGTTGATTTTAATAGACTTGATGAACTGTATCACATATTGGCAGGGGTGACTAAAATGAATCGGACTAATATCCTATTATACCTTGAGAATTTAGGATTTCCGTTCAATCCTTCTGTGATTTGCCTACCTATGGTTAATTTTTCAGTATTGTCCTTTTTATTTCAGGTCTGCGGCAGCCCTGATATCCCTCTTCATCTGTTGAAATCTGTTGCCACGTATAAAGGGATTGAGCCCACAGCGTCCCTCATTCAGTGGTTTTGGGATGTGATGGAATCCTTCTCCAACACTGAACGTTCCTTATTTCTCAGATTTGTGTGGGGCAGGACCAGACTTCCTCGAACTATAGCAGACTTCAGAGGCAGAGACTTTGTCATTCAGGTAAAATGTCACTGCTACGATATTGGTATCTATCTACAGTGCTTTTGTTTTTTTTGTGTTTTTCATGTTCCACTGGGTCTGTAGGTTTCCCCTCATAGTGCGTGGGGAAAAAAACGCTCTACTATGCTATTTTACCCTTCGAATATGATTAAATCGGAGATGGAGGCACCTGATGGAGAACCTAACGTAGAGGACACAGATGCCAGTCACTGCACATTTTATAGGCTCTATGTGGTTTATCATTAGTAGCCACATTTGTTACACTTGAACAAGAAATATCGGCAAAGTTGTGTATTCAGAAACCGCGATGTCCGGGTGCAGCATATAACATCTGGCGCAATGTGTGGCACAGAAAGCAAATTGCTGTAGTGGACCATGAAATCGGCACTACCACCTTAAAAATTGCTAGTTGACATTGCCCATCACCATGAACTGAGGTTTTATTTGCACTTACACTCTCCATGAATGCTGTGCAGGATCATGTGTCATCTCAAATTCTAGAGTTAAGGTCCCCTACACTTTAGACAAATGGTTGGACGACATTAACGAGTATGAAAAATGGTCTAATGTGTATGGTGGCACCGGCCAACTGATGGTCTGGAGAGATGTTGAACATGCATGTCCAACTTCAGACTGCTCATCACCATGTCCTACCGGAGATGAGCTGCTGGTCGACAAGCTCTTCTGTGCATTGGAGAGATGGTTGTCGGCTGAAAATCTATCCAATGTGTATGGCCAGATTAAGGCTGTGTTCACTTCTATGATAGACGATCCATTCTGAGCATCCATTACAAGTCCAGACAGAAATACTAGACACCATAGCAGAAAGTAGATTAAAACCATTATACTCATAGGAGCCCTTCTGGTGTTGCTGGTGTCTGTCACACAGAGGGACTGGCTTTGCTGCTATTTTTCTTTTCCTTTTTCTCTATATGAACAGAATTGGAACCTTATGTCTAGTCATGGTGGCCACCGGCGAATCTCTGACTCATAACATAGGGCATTATGTCATGTACATGTTGTGTTCATTGTATCCTAATCACTGGGGAAAAAAGAAACGTTCATGGTGTTTAACAGTATACAAAAGTTGTGACACTTTTTTAAAGAGTTCCACCAGTTGTTCCTGTCCTGTGGACATTCAAGGAACCTGCAGGGTATCAGAATTCAGTGGAATAAAAATCTACAGCCCAATTCACCTCTTCTTTAAAATCGCACAAATCTTCTTTGATGTCCTAACCAATAAAATATCTTACAGACCGACTCAGATGGGGTAGGAACAGACCTACGCGTTTCAAGCTTGGGTAAATACTGCTAACAATGTAAATGCTTAGGTCTGGTCTATACTTACCCCATCTGTCTGTCTGTAAACTGTTTTTGTTTCAAATTAAAAGATTTTTGTGGTTTTATAAAGAAGTGTCAAATTATTTAGTACTTTTTTTTCCTACCCCATAGTTTTTTTTTAAGGCTGCATAAATGCAAAAATGTATAAAATTTGACACGTCAGATGCAGGTTTTAAAAGGCCCATTATACCTTCAGATTGTTTCTCAGAGGACAGATGACATTTATATGTAGATGTTCCCTAGTAAAGGCTTGAGAAAGGCTCAGCTACTTGTTATCTCTTCTATGCAGGTCTTGGATAAGTACAATCCTCCAGATCACTTTCTTCCAGAATCCTACACATGTTTCTTCCTGCTGAAGCTTCCCAGATATTCTTGCAAGCAGGTTCTTGAAGAGAAATTAAAATATGCTATTCACTTCTGCAAGTCTATAGACACTGATGACTATGCACGGATTGCACTTACTGGCGAGCCAGCAGCCGACGACAGCAGCGACGACTCCGATAATGAAGATGCCGATTCGTTTGCTTCTGACTCCACACAGGACTACCTTACCGGACACTAAGTGAGCCGAGGCTAAGGAAGTGGGCTCTCCTAATGCACTGAGATTCCCGGCGCTCACGGGAACCTGACAGTCCAAAGTTTAACAGTACATGCTACAGATATATGAAGAAAGACTTCTCGAACTTTGACATTGTGTTTAAAAGCGATGCGTTGGTGCCTATTCCTTATTACACTGCACTTATATTGTGTTTTATTATGTGTTGTAAATGTTTACTACAGAAAACGGTGCAGTGTCCTGATGTGAGGCCGCACAGCCTTTTACATGTGAGTGCAATAGTTTTTTTTTTTCTTTAATTTTTTTTCTTATTTAGTGTTGTATACCTGTGTAATTTCTTAATGGTTGCAAATAACCGTATAGTGGAGAACATGAAAGTATTAATCATTTTCATTTCCCTCTCCTGGCAACCTGCTTATTAAGACGTTTTCAGATCAGTATTCCTTCCAGTTACGTGTAAATTAGAAATGGGGGACAGCCCAGTGTTTTCTTAACACTTGTTCTGTTTTGTATATTTTGGCTCCCACTTTATGCTTTAAGTGAACTCATGTCACGGTCACTACATTTTATTGGAATTGTGTATATAAGTGTTTAGTTCCTTGACATATGCTCCCTTTTGCCCCCCTGAATAAACTGTGTCACTACTAGATTTGACTGTTTCTATTTTTAAAACCAACATTTTCCCAATATTCTGGTGTTTTTAAATAGTTTCTGGTGACCTTTAATATGTTCT
This sequence comes from Ranitomeya imitator, assembly GCF_032444005.1. Taxonomy (NCBI): domain Eukaryota; kingdom Metazoa; phylum Chordata; class Amphibia; order Anura; family Dendrobatidae; genus Ranitomeya; species Ranitomeya imitator. The sequence goes on along the minus strand of NC_091284.1, from coordinate 541,032,616 downwards.
GTATGTACATAAGGAGTAACACTATATCTGACTATTTTATTATTTGTGTCCTGCTTTTTTTATTTTTTACATTTTTTCAGTGTTTCTCTGCCTCTATTAATATAGCAATTTAGTCCCTTTAAATAAGGGATCAAAAAACCGGAACAAAAACCGAAGCCATGGTGCAGAGTTGAACCACTTATTGCTGTGTATAGGGAGTAAATCCAGCATTTTCCCCTTCAGCCTTGAAGGTAATTTCTAGTTATGTGATCCTTTTCGTATCTTTTGCTTGTTTATGTGTCTATTTTAACTTGTAAAATTAAAAGTTATATTTTATGAGTTTTTTCTTTACAATTCCCCTTTTGTTTCTGCTATAGCTATTGTTTATTTCTTGGGCTTCGGTTATTGTTCCGGCTTTTTGGTCCTTTTATTTAAAGTGGCTAAATTGCTATATTAATATCAATAAAATCGATTATGGCAGGAATTCTCATAACAAATATTGACATGAACCACTGGCTCCCTGAAGTAAAAGACATTTTTTCTGAGAGAGTTTTCCTCAAAAAAAGCATGCACCATCATTTAACTCCGCATTCAGAGAGCGCACTAGGGTCTACAAAAACCAGATTTCTTCATAGTGGGAAGTTCAGGGTTTTGAATTTTAAATCAAAGCAGGAATAGTCCCAAGACATCTGAAAATGACATTAACCCCTGGCTTTATATATAAAAAACCTTGATCTTTTTACCAAATGGGAGAGAGAAGCATCAAACAGTTCACTTAGACTAATGCAACTACTTTTGGAAGATGAGCGTAATAATCTAGTGAAATTGATGGACACATTGAAGGAACAGATTGAGGTCACAAAGAAGTTTTCAGGTGAACCTGACTTTCCAAGTAAAGAACGGAGTCTTCAAAATACTTTAGAAAAATATCAGTATCACCTGAAAGATAAAAAAAACAAACAGTTTATTCGTGACTCACAGGATTTTAAGGATAATAAGGCTTGCTTCTTCCTTGTAAAGTTGACAAAACCAACAGACTGATTTCTCACCTACTGATACTTCTGGTATTGATAACCAGAAGAAATCACAAAGGGGGGAGATTCAGGGGTCAGGGTGGTATCAGACAAAGGGGTTCGGATAGGCGTATATATCCGATTATTATTATTATTAATCGGGACATTATTTAGACCAGAGCTATCCACTAAGAAATTGATTAAACCCTGTGAGCAACCCAGTTCCACCAGACCCACACAAGTTATAAATCTCTCTTCAAGAAGTAAAGGAATTTCTTTTGTGCCCACTACTGATTTTGACTTATTTGAAGCCATTAAAGATCTTCAGTTATTCACCCGAAAATTAAAATGGCAGAAACATTATAAACGAGGACACAAAAAAATGGGTACTGAACTGGGTGTCCCTGACTCCCTTTTGGAGGATATCAGAATTCTCCATAACCTCTCCGAAACTAACCCTAGGTTGAAAGGTAAGGGCTAGGGTTGAGCGAAACGGATCGTTCATTTTCAAAAGTCGCCGACTTTTGGCAAAGTGGGGTTTCATGAAACCCGACCCGATCCCTGTGTGGGGTCGGCCATGCGGTACGCGACTTTCGCGCCAAAGTCGCGTTTTGTATGACGCGCTTGGCGCCATTTTTTTCAGCCAATGAAGGAGCGTGGGCAGAGTGATGACATAGGTCTTAGGGGCGTGGACGCCTATCGCCATGTTGTCGCTTGTGCGCTGTAGCGATTTGCAATGTGTAACACCAGCCTTTCAGTTCAGGGACGGACGGACGGAGAGAGAGAGACCCTAAAAAAGTCAAGGTCGCTCAACCCTAGTAAGGGCCCCTTCACCGATCTAAAAAAATAAAAGTAAGAAAATGCCACCTGCACAGGGGGATTTATGTTCTATAGATATTTTTGTTCATCTAGTGACTGAGGACCTTGAAAATCTTTTGGAAATAAAGGTAAAGAAAAATTACTACCTCCCTCGTGATGAAATGTCATGACTGACCTTTACTTTTGAGACAAATCAATCCAGATTATCATTTTTGGACATTTTGATTGAGCGTATGCCGGATGGCACCTTGGGCACTAGTACTTACAGAAAACCCACCTCCACGAACTCCCTTTTGAAATGGGAGAGTAGCCACCCTGTTGCACAGAAGATGGGTATCCCCAAAAGCCAATATATCAGAATCAGAAGAAACTGCATGGATGTGCAGAATTTTAAATGTCAAGTAGATGAACTATGAATTAGGTTTCGAGAGAGGGGTTACTCAGACAAAGTATGGAGAGATGCCTATAAGATATCCTTGAATAGCCAAAGGGAGGACTTACTTTTACAACCACAAAGAGAACAAGAGAAGGACACCAAAACACGCTTTATCACTATATATAACAATGGAGCATTAGGAGTAAGATCTATATTGGAGAAACATTGGGAAGTGTTGAAAATGGATAGTGACATTGGTGAAACATTAGCGGCCAATCCACAAATTGGATACAAAAAAGGAAGGTCTTTGTAGGACCGACTGGTCCATTGTAACTTCTCCAACCCACAGGTATCCACCGGGCTTACGTCTGGAGTAAGGGGTTGCTACAGGTGTGGGAGTTGTATTGTGTGCAATTCTCTTGAAGTGGGAAAAACTTTTCAGAGTCAGATTACTCAGAAAGAGTATGAAATTAGATCCTTCATACATTGTACGAGCGAGGGGGTCGTTTATAAAGCAACATGCACGTGTTAACTTGAATATGTTGGAAAAACAAAAAGAGAGTTGGGGAGACGTGTAGGAGAACATCTGAGGGATCTTGTCAAGAGAAGGGACACCCCCTAGCATGGCACATGAACCAGGTACATGATGGCAACACCTCTGAGGTTAAATTCATGGGGATTGATAAAATCCCCAAAAACCCACAAGGGAAGGGGACTGGGATAGATGCATATTGTAACATGAGGCAAGATGGATCTATCGACTTAAAACCGTGTCTCCGCTGGGTCTAAATGGACAGCTGACATTTGCCTGCTTTCTCTATAATTGGGTTATATAGGGTGGGAGAGACTATGTTGAGTGGGGGCACCATTGCGCAGTAAGTAGGGTGCCAACCTCTGCTGCTAGGCAAGGCAAATGCACCTCCCTTCCCCTTTCTTCCCTTCCTTTGATTTGGGACAGCGCAGTATTCCTCTAATCGATTTCCCCCTCCTCCTTGAGGATCCCGAAAGGATTTCTTAAGTACTGGTGCCCTGAACATAAAAAAAGAAAAAATGAATGGCACAAAGACAAAAATCGACTTACTGGTGGAGATGATAGACTGAGTCAACGACACCCAACACTGTATGTTCACGGTGTGCAGAGGTGCTCGCTGGGAAACACATGCGAAGTAATCAGAGAATAAGACGAAACAGCTGCACAACTGCAATCTTCCGTGGAATAAAAAACCTGTGTCCTTTTGTAACCTTGTCCACATTGTGCAAATAAAATAAAGAGGGACATTGATAGGACATGCTGGGAAACAGAATATTCCACTGAAAATTGGAGTTGTGCGGCTGTTTCGTCTTATTCTCGGATAAAATTATAAATACTGTCCATTCTTGACAATTCTGACAGGAATCGTACTATTTTGGTACAAGATTATCTACTACTTTATCAAGAGTTACATGATGTCTCTTTGGGTTGAGAACAGTGCTTTTTTTTGTCAAACCTGGGAAGACTGCCTAATCATCTTTGATGTCTCTAAAAATTTTTTATACATGTCGCATAATTGTAGTATTTCATGATTTTTATTATGGTCTTCTGTTTCATTGTTATTTGGTGAGAGTGAGACACACTTTTTACCTTGATCCAAATCCTCTGGCATATCCCACAATTAGTTTTCTACCTCCCGTTGGTATGAATTATTCTGAAGCATGATTTTATTACTCCTCACTAATGTAGTGTGATTGTTTTGTAGGATTTACCTATTTTGTATATCACTGGCCATCTTTTTGATTATGGCCACTATTCCACTTTAATAGTGAGGTCTAATGATTAAGGTAACTTGCGTTCCATAGATGTCTGACCTGCGTTCCAAATAGAGGCTATGACGTGATGCTTGCAGAGTTGAACCACCAGCTGTTTTTGTGCCTACTTATTGCTGTGTACAGGGAGTAAATCCACCATTTTCCCTTTCAGCCTTGAAGGTAATTTCTAGCTCTGTGATCATTTTCGGATTTTTTGCTTGTTTGTGTGTCTATTTTAACTTTTAAATTTAAAAGTTATATTTTGAGTTTTTTCTTTACAATTCCCCTTTTGTTTCTGCTATAGCTATTGTTTCTCTGCCTCTAGCTCAACCTTACCTCCATAGATTTCTATAGGTAGCAACTGTAATCTGAACTCATGTTGAGCAGTGAATTCATTGGAGTCTAAAGGTACCTTCACACATAACGATATTGTTAACGATATCGTTGCTTTTTGTCACGTAGCAACGATATCGTTAAGGAAATCGTTATGTGTGACAGCGACCAACGATCAGGCCCCTGCTGGGAGATCGTTGGTCGCTGAAGAAAGTCCAGAACTTTATTTCGTCGCTGGATCTCCCGCGGACATCGCTGGATCGGCGTGTGTGACACCGATCCAGCGATGTCTTCACTGGTAACCAGGGTAAACATCGGGTTACTAAGCGCAGGGCCGCGCTTAGTAACCCGATGTTTACCCTGGTTACCATCCTAAAAGTAAAAAAAACAAACACTACATACTTACCTACCGCTGTCTGTCCCCGGCGCTCAGCTGCTCTGCACTCCTCCTGCACTGGCTGTGAGCACAGCGGCCGGAAAGCAGAGCGGTGACGTCAACGCTCTGCTTTCCGGCTGACCGACGCTCACAGCCAGTGCAGGAGGAGTGCAGAGCAGCTGAGCGCCAGGGACAGACAGCGGCAGGTAAGTATGTAGTGTTTGTTTTTTTTTACTTTTAGGATGGTAACCAGGGTAAACATCGGGTTACTAAGCGTGGCCCTGCGCTTAGTATCCCGATGTTTGCCCTGGTTACCGGCATCGTTGGTCGCTGGAGAGCTGTCTGTGTGACAGCTCTCCAGCGACCAAACAGCGACGCTGCAGCGATCCGGATCGTTGTCGGTATCGCTGCAGCGTCGCTTAATGTGAAGGGGCCTTTATAACACAGGTCTACAAAAAATATTTTTTGTAATCATCCGAGGTGACTTTGTACTTTTCTGAAGTCCTGATTTAAAAAATGTATATAGTTTTTCTGTAGCACGTATAGTTTCCATGGAGCAGCATCATTATTATAAGAAAACCGTAATCTACATATCAGAAAAAAATGCTTCACCTTACAAAACAATTTTTTTTAACCAAAATAATTTCACATGCAAAATAGAAATCAAAACATGAGCAGAAATTAAAAGTGCCTGACATTAGACTGTCGTTATGTTTTTTTCAGGGTTGTCCCTATATAACATCCAACAGTAATCTGCCATCATTGAGTCATTCCAAAAACCCTGGTAGCGGTGTTCCATTACTTTAATGTCCTGGTGAAATTGCTTGCCTTGTTCACCTCTTTTAATCCCTAAGATTTTGAGGGAAAAAATCTAAATGTGAATGCAAACCGTGCATTTTCAGAGACATGTGACATCCAAGACACTGGTATGCATTTAGCAGTTCCTCAACACCTTCAACATATTCTGGAGATTTTTGTTTTCCTAAGAAGTTTTCACAGATCCACTTGACGCTTTTCCAAAATCTCAATTCATTATGATTTAGAGTTCCTTCAAACACATCATCTCTCATAAGCTCTCTGATCTAAAGACCAACAAATACCCCTTCCTTCAGTTTTGCTGGTGAAATTCTGGATAATTTCTGCGAAATGTATTGGAACCCTTGTGCATTTCTTTGCCATGGCTTTCACACAGTTTTTAATCAATCCCAACTTTATATGTAGTGTAGGAAGAAAGATTTTTGTTGGAGCAACTAAAGGATTATGCTGAACATTGTCTCTACCTGGAGCATAGATGTTTCTCTGTCCCCAATCACGACGAACATAATGCTCTACTGTATTTCTACTGTTCCATAAACACAAGAAGCAACAATATTTTGTGAAACCTCCTTGCATTCCCATTAGCAGACCAATCACTTTTCCATTGATGATGCTTATATTGTATAGCATTCAAAACAACTGACAGATTTTCATAATTTTCCTTTAGATGACATGAGTGAGCAATAGGGATTGATGGTTTCATATTTCCATTGTGAAGCAACACTGCTTTCAAACTTCTCTGGGATGAGTCAATAAACAATCGCCAATTTGCAACAAAATACTCTTGATTCAGTTCTTTAAAGAGGTCATTCACATTGTTACAGTACACCATTTGTCTATCAATTGTGAAAAATTGTGTAACTTATGTTTCCGTAATAACACTGACGTCACGATGAAAAAGATTCTTCTGTTTCAACCTAGAGGCAAGAAGTTGAGCTTTATGTTTCGACAATGAAAGCTCTCATCAGATCATTTAATTCATATTGAGTAAAGCATTCTGGCTGCTCCATCAGCTACATACTCATCTTGACTTGAGGTCTCCAAGTCTTCACCAGTAGTTTCAGCTCCATAGTTTTCATATTCTACTTCATTTTCATCCAATCCAGACAACGGTGGTACAAGAACTGGCAAGGCAACATCATGTGGAACTTGCCTAATCGCAGATTCAAGTTCATGGTAATTAATTTTATGTTTGTTCTTTGTAGAAAAGCCCTTCAGTTTCACAAAACAAAAGTAGCAGTCATCACTATGATTTTTGGGTTCTCTCCAAATCATGGGAACAGCAAATGCCATAGCCACTTTCCTCAGTCATTGGTTTACAGCACTGTCAATACTCCTTCCCATAAAACTCACTAAAACCTTTACTGATGTTGTCCATGCAAAACAATTTACAATTAAGACAAGCAAAGAAATGGGAATAACACAGGAAAAGCCATATACATTCAAAATGCAGAAATAACGTATATCACAAAAATACTTCTATCTCAGAAACTTTGTGATAGAGCAAAACTAAGCATATTTTTGGAATCAACAAGTCAAACTCCATAAAACAGACATATTACCTTTGCTGATGATTTTTTTTTTTGTTGGCCAGTGTAGTTGGAAAGAGATTCCCCTCTCCTCCAATAAAATAGTCTTTATAACCACAGCTGGTCCGAATTTCGGGACCCTGCTCAAGTGGCTCAGTCACAGAAGCTAATCTCTATGGCAACTGCATAGTACCAGAGCTATGAAGTCGGTAAGCCTAACCGCCGACTCCTCACAGGCATTTCATAATATTCCCAAATTCTTATGAAAAAAAATACTTTACATTGTACTACTGTGCCCAATTGATTATATGTTTTAGTAGTCTGAGTCATTCCATTTTATACTGACTCCACAGCCCTGCATGGTACTACAGCTAAGGTCTCGTTCAGACGTCTGTGTTTCACATATGTGTTGTATCTGCGCTGCTTTTCACATGTACATGTTTTTTGTTGTATGCATGTCTGTGCAAAAATTATGGAGACAAGTTATTTATGTTTCCAGCAGCATGGATGAAAAGTTCCAATACAAGTCTATGGGTCTGTGAAAAACCCATTTAGCATAGGGGTTGCATCTGTGTGCTGTCCGTGCATAACATTGCAAAGGATAGAAGAAGCTTTTGTCATTTATTTATCAATCCATGAAAACACTGATGACACGGATCCAAAATACTGACACCAGTACCATTTTTTTGCATAAATGATAAACCCTTACTTCTGAATGAGCCATAACCCTCATTCAAGTGAATTGTGTTAATGCAATTGTTAAAACCTTAAGGCGATGTGTGCGCTTTGCGGATTGTATGCGTTTTTGCCTCGGGTTTTCACTGCAAAAACGCATACACACACAACCTATTGAATTCAATGGGATTCCCCAATGCTGTGCTAATGCTGTGTATTTTTCCGCGGCGGAATTGTATTGCGGAAAAGTATGCAGCATGCTCATTCTTTGTGCTGAATCGCAGTGATTCCGCACACATAGGAATGCATTGATCCGCTTACTTTCTGCATGGGGCTATGCCCACCATGCGCAAAGTAAGCGGATCATGTGCGGATGGTACCCGGGTGTGGAGGAGAGGAGACTCTCCTCCAGGCCCTGGGAATAAAAAATAGTTATATACTCACCTTTTGGCGCCCCCCCCAACCAGTCCAGGCCCTAGCGATGCTCCCAGCAGCTCTTGTTCCCAGCGATGCCTTGCGACAATGACCTGTGATGATGTAGCGGTCTCACATGATGCTATGTCATCTGGGGTCATTGTCGCAAGGCATCGCTGGGAATGGAAGTTGCCGGGAGGATCGGGAAGGCTGAGGGGGCCGCCAGAAGGTGAGAATATATATTTTTTATCTTTTTTATTATTTTTAACATTCTATCTTTTACTATTGAGGCAGCATCAATAGTAAAACGTTGGTCACACTTGTCAAACCCTATGTTTGACAAGTGTGACCAACCTGTCAATCGGTTTTCCTAGCAATGCTACAGATCGCTTGGAAAACGCTAGCATTCTGCAAGCTAATTATGCTTGCAGAACACTAGTATTTAATAATAATAATTTTTTATATAGCGCCAACATATTCCGCAGCACTTTACAATTAAGCGGGGACATGTACAGACAACAAATTCACTATAAGTTAAGACAATTTAAACAGTGACATTAAGGGTGAGGTCCCTGCTCGCAAGCTTACAATCTACAAGGGGATTACAATTTAGCGGGAATACGCATGCCAATTCTGCATGCGTATTTCCCGCTGCAGGGAGTTGCGGAATTGCCGTGGAAATTTCGGTGGCAATTCCAAACATGTGCACATAGCCGTAAGGTTTAATCTCAACATGTGTCTTCAGTAGTACAGAGCTCTCCAGCCTCTCCACTTCCTTGTTGCCAGGGTGGAGAGGGGCACATGGTACTATTTGAGTATGTAGTTCTTATCAGTAGTTGTGTCCTTCTGCTGAGTTTACTGTACTACTGTGACACATTTACATCTGTCAGTGGCTTGTTTTGATGTCTACATTATTATTAAAATTACATGTTGAGATAACCAGTTATTAGACTGGCTGGTCTGGAAGCAGTGACATGTGAGGTCTTCCAGAGCAGCTCCTGTGATTTTGCAAGACTGATAGCAGCTCTGGATCAGGAGCTGACAAGGATGAGGAGGTAAGCAGCTGTGTTTTACTACATAATGTGTTGACAAACAGTCTGCTCTCCTCACTGCAGATTGAAGATGTGATAGAGCACATCAGACCCAAGTATGATTAACTAATAGCTCTTAGCTCTCTTTCATCTCTTGACAGTCAGTGCGGGGTAAGGGCAGTGTTGCAGAGTAGAGTCTCATTACAAACACTTCTTGTATTCAAATGAGCTCTATTGGTAGGACCAAATACAAATTAGCATTGCCAAAGTAATTCTAGCACTACTGACTGCTGTACTGCCCTTTCCTCTCACTCCCCCCACCAACACACTGCTGAAGGTGAAAGCTGTTAATCACACTCAGGTCTGCTGTGCTCCAGCATATATAATCGTACTGCAGTGAAGAGCGTAGACTGATTGCCAATACATCTCACATTCAGCCTATTCTAGGCTATTGTGGCTCCATGTTGTTTTTTTTATTTTTTTTATATTCCCTTGCACATGGATGCCTGCTTGTGATTTGGCAGAGCTCGTAGCACTATGGGAGGAGAGAGATTAGAAGTGGTCGTAATGAGAGTCTACTCTTCAGTACCGCCCCTTTTATTCTGCTCTGCAACCATTATTACATTGTGTGAGAAAAACAAAGGGCCCTGTTTCATCATTTGCAATTTTTAACTGTCCCCTTAAAAATTTGTTGCTAAATTCTTCAAAAGAGCGTACTCCGTTCATGAATTTGGTGTGAAGTCAAGAATGCTCTTTTCGCCTTTTAACTGTTTTTTTGTAACTTTTCAGCACCAAAGTTGCAAATCTATTAAAAGAAAAAAATCACATTTGTCCAAAAATGCGCAAAATGATTAATTCCCCCTGAAACCATAATCCGTGGGTGGGTTTACTGAAATGACATTCGCCATGAAAACGCAACATCTGGGAAGTCACATTTCATGAATATCTAAAGCATCTCTATACCATTTGTGCCACTTTGAAAGACTAAGGCTCAAATACTAAAGGAACTTTACAAAAAGAAAAAGAAAAACGGGAGCAAATAGTTGAAAATTGGAATAACAGAAGTCATTAATCTGGGCCAAAGTGCTAGAAGATTAATTTATGAAAGTTATCGCATACATATCATTGGTAAATCAGATGTTTCTCTTCCTGTTGTGGTGCAGTCAGATGGCTGAATAAATTGGGACCAAGATCGAAACAATGCACGGACTGGCCATTGGCTCTCCTGACTTGAGCGTGAGAGCTTTATGTATTTTTATGCAGCTATCATACTCTGGTTGGGAGAGCCGTCAGCCAGTCTTGCACTGCGTTCCAATTTCGCTCCGATTTATACGGCCGTCAGACTGCACCCTTACAGCGATACAAGGTTTATTTTAATTTTACTATAGGGAGTGAAAAATTTTGCTGAGATTCTCTTTTCTGGGATATACCAACTGTGAGGAGAGTGTGGATAGTAAGGGAAAAGGTTAACCTGTGCTTCACTGGTTTCCATGATTTCTCTTACCCCATGACGGCACTAACGAGAGAGGGATCCGCCCTCAGGGACAGGAAACCCACAGGTTAAAAAGGCGGGACCTCTCCTCCACCTCAGTTCGGTTTCCTGTCCCTGACGGGGAACCCACAGCTCACCGTTCGTCGCGGGATTCCAGGGACCATCGGACCGAATTCAGGCAGGGGGGGGGGCCCTGCCGCGGTTCCGGGTGGATATCCTCCCTGAGGACACATTCCGGGGTCGGCGGGCCCTGTTGGTATGTGTGGAGAAGAAGCAGTGAAGAGGAACAAGTCTGCTTCTTCTCTTTTCCTACAAATCAGCCGGTAATAGGTAGCGGCGGTTACCTGGGAAACCGCCGGTCTGACGGAGCTCAGAGAAGGGGGTGACGCCGGTCACCAACAGGAGGCTGGTATGGGCAGTGGCGGCTGCGGGGATCCCTCCGTCCCTTCTGTGAAGCCGGCGGCTAATGGAGCGCGCGCGAGGCTGGCGCGACTTACTGCGCAGGTGCGGGGGTCACTTCCGGGGCGGCGCAGGGGACCTCTGGGTAATCCGGAAGTCGCCTTGCGCCGCACTGTTAGTATATAGCAGGAAGAGAAGGGGCATACCGCTGCTCAAAAGACACCACCATGAGTGGAATAGAGCAGTCGGTGGAAGAAATTTCACAGGCCCCTGTGACAAAGAATCCGAAGGAGCGCCATTCGTCACGGAAACCTACGCAGCGCAGCAGCTCAGGATCCCAGCGCAGCAGCTCAGGATCCCAGCGCAGCAGCTCAGGATCCCAGCGCAGCAGAGGCTCTGGTGGATCCAGGAGGGAGACGGTGGTTCAAGTGGAGGAGGCATCCTCAAAGCCACAACCGATATCTTCCTCACATTAGGAGGGTAAGTGACCTCCGTGAAAGTGTATATTCTAATAGGGGTTTATTGTTTCCTAGGGAAAGAAATGCCAAGGGAAAAGTAAACAAAGTGTGCCCGCTTTGTTCAGCAGATTTGCCAGATTCATGGGTTAAAAAACTCTGTGCGTCATGTATTAGGAACACCATTAATGAGGAGACGCCGAGTTTCACATCTGAATTAAAAGACTTAATTAAAACCCAAGTGGCAGACGCACTAAAAAGTGTAAAAAACCGTAAAAGAAAACGTAAAGAAAAAACTCCAGATTACAGCTCCAGCGAGGGAGATAGCTCGAGTGAGGATTCAGACAGCTCTACAGCTTCAGCATCCTCCTCCACATCTTCAGAAAGCGGTCGCAACTGTTTCCCAATAGATGAAACGGATGCGCTGGTAAAAATGGTTAGGGCGACAATGGGTCTGGCAGACACTCGTTCCAAAAAATCTGTACAAGATCTTATGTTTAGTGGCCTGGAACAAAAGAAGTACAGAGTGTTCCCATTAAACGAAAAAATTCAAGCCCTTATAAAAAAGGAGTGGAAAAGACCAGACAAAAAAGTATTGTTAACACCCAAAAGGAAATACCCATTTGACGACCCAGCCTGCGCATCATGGGGAAAGGCGCCAAAATTAGACGTCGCCATTGCGAAAGCCTCCAAAAAATTCGCTCTGCCTTTTGAGGATATGGGGACCCTCAAGGATCCTATGGATAAAAAGGCCGATGTCTTTCTAAAGGGGTCCTAGGAGGCCGCCAGCGGGGGGCTAAAACCCGGTATAGCTGCTACTTGTACAGCGAGAGCTCTGATGGTCTGGCTGGATCATTTAGAAACTCAATTAAAAAATAAAACCCCCGAGAGAGTCTATACTGGACTCAGTGTCAGCAATGAGAGGTGCCGCTGCGTATCTAGCAGATGCCTCAATAGACTCAGTTAGGCTGACGGCAAGATCAGCTTCTTTCTCAAATGCGGCTAGGAGAGCACTATGGCTGAAGTGCTGGCCGGGGGATCTGCAAACTAAAGCCAAGTTGTGTTCCATACCGTGTGAAGGTGAATATTTGTTCGGTCCCACCCTAGACGATGTCCTCGAAAAAGCGGTGGATAAAAAGAAAGCCTTTCCAGGATTCCCAAATCAGTCTTACAGGCGGCCCTTTCGAGGGAGGAGGTTCACACAAAGACGCCCCCCAAAAAACCAAAAGGAGGGGTGGGAGGACAGAAAATTCAAATAAGGAGGTTTTATGTTTAACAAACCGGATAATAAAAAACAGCCACAATGAGGGTGCGCCCCAGGAAGAAGGGAGACTGACCCACTTTCTTCAAACCTGGGAAAAAATTTCTGGAAGTGCCTGGACTTTAAACATCATAAAGACGGGCCTAAAACTAGCTTTTCACACAATGCCACACAGTCAGTTTGTGGTAACACCACAAAGAAAGTCGGAGATCGAGCAACTGAGTATCCAGAGGGAAGTTCTCAGTCTTCTGGAAAAGAAAGTCTTACAGGAAGTTCCGCGACAGGAAGAGACGAGGGGATTTTATTCTCCGCTTTTTCTTCGAACGAAGCCGGACGGAACTTTCAGGGTGATAATAAATTTGAAACAACTAAACAAATACCTGGTGATAGAAAAATTCAAAATGGAAACAATAAAATCATGTGTCAGATCCCTTATCCCGTCTTGTTTCATGACTGTTATAGACTTAAAAGACGCGTATTATCATGTGCCAATCCATCCGGAGTTCCGAAAATACCTCAGAGTGGCAGTGATGATACAAGGGAGACTAAAACATTACCAATACAGGGCTCTTCCGTTTGGTCTAGCCATTGCCCCAAGGGTATTTACAAAATTAATGGCGGAAGTAATGGCCCATATAAGGGAACAAAACATATTGATTGTGCCTTATCTGGACGACCTCCTAGTGATGGGCAGTTCCTCTCTACATTGCAGCCAGCAACTAAACAGAGTGATGGTAGCCCTATCGAATCTGGGATGGTTTCTGAACCTGGAAAAGTCCAGGCTTATCCCGTCTCAAGTGCAGCTGTACTTAGGGATAGTAATAGATTCAACGAAGCAAGAGTGTCGTCTACTGGAAGAGAAAGTATCCAATATGATACATCTAGTGAATCAGTTGAGTGTCTCTCCTCTGATCACTCTAAGGAGAGCCATGTCCATACTGGGGTCAATGACATCCTGTATCCCAGTGGGCTCAGAGCCACTCGAGAGATCTCCAGTGGGAAATACTAGAAGCGGTATCCCACGCAGGAGGAAATTTAGAGAAGCAATTAAAAATATCCTCTCGGACAAAAACTTCCTTAGCCTGGTGGACAAATCCGTCCAATCTCAGGAGGGGGGTTCCATGGGTGTGGCCGGTCTCGATAATCCTGACCACAGACGCAAGTCCTTGGGGGTGGGGGGCCCACCTAAACAGGCAAATTGCCCAAGGTCCTTGGTCAGGGGAAGAAAAAGACATGAAAGAGCTTTTAGCAGTTCAGTACGCCATCAATCATTTTTTAACATCCCTCCGTTCCCACCACGTGAGAGTACTGACGGACAACAGGGTGGTAGTAGCATATTTAAATCATCAGGGAGGGACGAGGTCTCAATCCCTAATGAAAGTGACAAATTTCATCATGTCACAAGCAGAAGCCAACTTGTCCTCCTTGACAGCCCTTCACATAAAAGGGTCAGAAAATCAAACTGCAGATTTTCTAAGCAGAACCCAATTAAAACAGGGGGAATGGGGGTTAAATACAAAAATATTCAATCGCATAGTGGATCTTTGGGGGACCCCGGACATAGATCTATTTGCAAACAATCAAAATCGGAAAACGGAGGCCTTCTGCTCGATAGACCCTCGGGGAAGTCCAGTAGCTATAGACGCGTTGTTAATTCCATGGAAGTTCCATCTAGCTTATGTGTTTCCTCCGATAGCTCTAATTCCCTTAGTCTTGAAGAAGATCAGGGAGGACAGAGCCAAAGTGATATTGATAGCTCCGTTCTGGCCGAAAAGAGTATGGTTCCCATGGTTACGCCTAATGTCTATAGCGGATCCTTGGGTACTCCCGGAGATCCCAGACCTTCTGCATCAAGGGCCAGTGAATCACCCACAAATAAAAAGTTTGCATATGACGGCCTGGCTTTTGAAAGGGAACTGTTAACAAAAAGGGGGTTTTCTTCAAATTTAATCTCTACCCTGCTGGCCAGTAGAAAACCAATAACCACCAGAGCATACGGGAAAGTCTGGAAAAAGTTCCTCTCCACTTCAGGGGTTGTCCTATTGAATCAGATGCCAATTCAGGAAATCCTAGAATTCCTGCAAAAAGGATTAGAGAAAGGCCTGGCAACAAACACCCTGAAAGTTCAGATTGCAGCATTGGGTGCCCTTTATAACCAGGATTTGGCGGGGAATCACTGGGTAAAAAGATTTATTAGAGCATCTACTAGGTCCAGACCAGTTATACATCTCACCGCTCCTCCCTGGGATCTGAACTTAGTCCTCTCAGCACTAACTAAGGTGCCGATCGAACCTTTATCTCAGGCTTCACTGAAAATAATATCTTGGAAAACCTGTTTATTGGTGGCCCTAACCTCAGCTCGCAGGATTAGTGATCTGCAGGCCTTATCAGCCTACCCACCTCTAACCCAAATATTAGATGACAGAGTAATCCTTAAAACTGACCCTTCTTACCTTCCCAAAGTGGCGTCAAAATTCCACAGATCTCAAGAGATAGCATTACCATCTTTTTGCCCCAATCCAAAAAACAAAAAAGAGGAGGCTCTACACACACTAGATGTAAAGAGATGTCTAACACACTATCTATCAGCCACAAGGGAGTGTAGGAAAGGAAGGGCTCTGTTTGTCTGCTTTCAGGGACCAAATAAGGGTCACAAGGCATCGAAAGCCACGTTGGCAAGGTGGGTAAGAGATGCCATCAAGATGTCATATACCTCTTCCGGAGAACAAGCTCCGGACACAATTAAGGCTCATTCAACCAGGTCGGTGGCAACATCTTGGGCTGAACGTGGTGGAGCATCAATAGATCAAATATGTAGAGCAGCCACTTGGTCTTCCCCCTCTACATTCTTCAAGCACTATCAGCTTAATCTATCTTCTCCCTCAGACTTAACTTTTGGTAGGAGAGTTCTTGAGGCAGTAGTCCCACCCTAAACTTTCATTCTTTGAAATTCTCTCGTTAGTGACGTCATGGGGTAAGAGAATATCGTAGTTACTTACCGATAATGGTATTTCTCTGATCCCATGACGGCACCTGTATATTCCCTCCCTTCACGTATGGGTGTCCACACTACTAATAATTTAAGTCACGAGGTGTGCATAAAAAAATAAAAATAAATAAAAAATATGTGTATATATATATATATATATATACAGTGGGGCAAAAAAGTATTTAGTCAGTCAGCAATAGTGCAAGTTCCACCACTTAAAAAGATGAGAGGCGTCTGTAATTTACATCATAGGTAGACCTCAACTATGGGAGACAAACTGAAAAAAAAAAAATCCAGAAAATCACATTGTCTGTTTTTTATCATTTTATTTGCATATTATGGTGGAAAATAAGTATTTGGTCAGAAACAAACAATCACGATTTCTGGCTCTCACAGACCTGTAACTTCTTCTTTAAGAGTCTCCTCTTTCCTCCACTCATTACCTGTAGTAATGGCACCTGTTTAAACTTGGTTATCAGTATAAAAAGACACCTGTGCACACCCTCAAACAGTCTGACTCCAACCTCCACTATGGTGAAGACCAAAGAGCTGTCAAAGGACACCAGAAACAAAATTGTAGCCCTGCACCAGGCTGGGAAGACTGAATCTGCAATAGCCAACCAGCTTGGAGTGAAGAAATCAACAGTGGGAGCAATAATTAGAAAATGGAAGACATACAAGACCACTGATAATCTCCCTCGATCTGGGGCTCCACGCAAAATCCCACCCCGTGGGGTCAGAATGATCACAAGAACAGTGAGCAAAAATCCCAGAACCACGCGGGGAGACCTAGTGAATGAACTGCAGAGAGCTGGGACAAATGTAACAAGGCCTACCATAAGTAACACACTACGCCACCATGGACTCAGATCCTGCAGTTCCAGACGTGTCCCACTGCTTAAGCCAGTGCATGTCCGGGCCCGTCTGAAGTTTGCTAGAGAGCATTTGGATGATCCAGAGGAGTTTTGGGAGAATGTCCTATGGTCTGATGAAACCAAACTGGAACTGTTTGGTAGAAACACAACTTGTCGTGTTTGGAGGAAAAAGAATACTGAGTTGCATCCATCAAACACCATACCTACTGTAAAGCATGGTGGTGGAAACATCATGCTTTGGGGCTGTTTCTCTGCAAAGGGGCCAGGAAGACTGATCCGGGTACATGAAAGAATGAATGGGGCCATATATCATGAGATTTTGAGTGCAAACCTCCTTCCATCAGCAAGGGCATTGAAGATGAAACGTGGCTGGGTCTTTCAACATGACAATGATCCAAAGCACACCGCCAGGGCAACGAAGGAGTGGCTTCGTAAGAAGCATTTCAAGGTCCTGGAGTGGCCTAGCCAGTCTCCAGATCTCAACCCTATAGAAAACCTTTGGAGGGAGTTGAAAGTCCGTGTTGCCAAGCGAAAAGCCAAAAACATCACTGCTCTAGAGGAGATCTGCATGGAGGAATGGGCCAACATACCAACAACAGTGTGTGGCAACCTTGTGAAGACTTACAGAAAACATTTGACCTCTGTCATTGCCAACAAAGGATATATTACAAAGTATTGAGATGAAATTTTGTTTCTGACCAAATACTTATTTTCCACCATAATATGCAAATAAAATGATAAAAAAACAGACAATGTGATTTTCTGGATTTTTTTTTCTCAGTTTGTCTCCCATAGTTGAGGTCTACCTATGATGTAAATTACAGACGCCTCTCATCTTTTTTAGTGGTGGAACTTGCACTATTGCTGACTGACTAAATACTTTTTTGCCCCACTGTATATATATATATATATATATATATATATATATATAGGAGCTTATATAAGTTATATAGTTATATTTTGTTGTGTAAAAATAACCAATTAAGTTACAGCAGAAATTCCCTGCAAGGCTCTGTAAACCAAACTGAGGTGGAGGAGAGGTCCCGCCTTTTTAACCTGTGGGTTTCCTGTCCCTGAGGGCGGATCCCTCTCTCTCGTTAGTGCCGTCATGGGATCAGAGAAATACCGTTATCGGTAAGTAACTACGATATTTTGGCCAATGTGAACATGGGTTTGTGTGCTGCATGTATATCAACTTGAACCAAGCTCAATTTTTGTGTTTTTTCTTTGTATTTTTGCATTCTGTGCAAGCTGGTGTGGCCTCCCTCTTCTAAGCTGGAAATTACATTTAAAAGCTTCCCCAGACTGGTGTCCACTGGTTGGGACCCAATCGTTTGTCTGCCGTTATTTACACACTGAGGTCAACTCTGACACATGGTAAGGTTTTTAATATTAGACTATGTAGGACCGTCCCGATCAGGTTCACCTTGTCGACGGTGGGATGGCTTTTAAGCTATTTTTAATCAAAAACATTATTACTAAGAACTGTGTTATTTAAATGCACTTTTGCTTTTTACTTATCCAGTTGCAGTAGGGTTTTTGCTCATTTTAGCAAAGTGGAAAAGGGAAGAGAAAACTTTGCTCACCAAAATATCCCTGAGACCGTCCGTGCCTGGAGATCAGTGGCTGACTACCACATGTGTGCAAATAGAAGACTTCCGGCACAGGAATCCTTTTTCAATAAAAAAAAAATTCTTTCTTTATTTAAACATCTTCAGCGATAAAAAAAACAACATCACGGGGACCTCCCATAGGCCTGACGTGTTTCAGACCCAGTAAAAACAGTCCTTCCTTAAAGGCATACATACAGTACATAGTGAACAGTTCCTTATATCGATCACAACAGCACATTGTAATTGATTAGAAAGGTCTACCTCCCCAATTAACCTCAAATCGACCAGAGGGAAAGTAGTCCTTCATATACATTAGATCACAATATCATGAAAATGCATATTATCATAAGTATATACATATTTAACACATGCGTACGTTGTGTGAAGACATTTCATACAAATAGAATTAATCGAAGACCTGTTTTCGCAAATTAGCATAGCTGAGCTTATATTCAAACAAAAAACAAGAAAACAATTACCGAATGGTAATGGTACACAAGACATTCATCATATGCACAAAAAATGGTAAGATGTTAGCTGAATACTACAAAGATATGGCAGAGCGATCTAATAAAAATATAGAAGATCACTTTTATAATTAAGGCCTTCAGGAAAACGTGCATTCAAAGCCTAAATATCCAGTATGCCTCCGGACAATGGAGTGCACGTTCCCAGTCACCCCCTCCAATTGATCTAGTTACTCTCTCCATTCCTTTAACCTTTAAACTCTGCAAATTGCCTTTGTGTGTTTCCAAAAAATGTTTAGATAACTCCAAAATATTTCTACGGCTTACAGCAGTTCCAGCATTTGCGGCAGTAATGAGCTCGCTTATCCTTTTCTTAAGACTCCTTGTAGTGCAGCCTATATAATATTTATTGCATGCCGCACATATTACCATATAGACAACGTGCATGGTATTGGAGTTAATATAGGATTTAATTTTATATTCCTTTAAAGTGATATTGTTGACATATTTATCCGTCCTGTCTATGTTTCTGTTAATAATGAACTGATTTATGATGACAGCAATATGGTATCTAATCCATTTTTTTTTCCTGTAGCATCACGGGTACTGATTATGGACACCTTTCAAAGGGTTATGGAAAGGGAAATTAAGGATTTATTCGATTCAGATCTACACCTTTCAAAAAATGTATCCTCTATAGAGACACAGGCATTTAATGCGTTACATGAGAATCCGCATATAGTAATCCACCCTTCTGATAAGGGCGGTTCAGTGGTGGTGCTTGACACTATGTTATATCATCGGGAGGTTATTTCCATGTTGTCCGATACCTCCACTTACCGCCCATGGAGATAGATCCTACCAGTCGAGTCCAGAGAGAACTTTTTGGAGTTATCCAGGAAGGTTTGTCTCTTGGCATTTTCAATAAACGAATGTCAGAATTTCTGTATATGGAAACACCGATTTGTCTGGAGTTCCACGCTTTACCCAAAACACACAAAGAAACATTTCCTCCTCCATTTAGGCCAATTATGGCCGGAATCAGAAGAGTTAATGAAAGATTATTTGAATGTATTGACAAAAAGCTGCAGTCATTGGTTTTGCAAACAGTAGGAAATATTAGAGACACCAAAGAACTGCTACATACTATGAGTAATATGTCTTGGGAACCGGATTATGTGTGAATCACATGCGATCTTGTTGCGCTATATTCTTGCATATCACATAATTTGGCGGTAGAGGCTGTTTCAAATATTTTGACAGAAACCAAAATGTGCAATGATGATATTAAAAATGTTATAATCATAGCATTGGAACATCTTTCAGTTACTTTTTCAGTTATGACAAACAGTATTACCTTCAAATACGGGGATGTCCAATGGGGGCGAAATTTTCGCCCTCATTGGCAAATTTATACATGTCCTTTTGGGAGAAAAAATACATTCACACAGTGTGTAACCCTTCTATTGACAGGGTTTTATGGTGGGGGAGATTTATCGACGATGTTAAATGAATTGAGAGAGTAACTAGATCAATTGGAGGGGGTGACTGGGAACGTGCACTCCATTGTCCGAAGGCATATTGGATATTGGCTTTGAACGCACGTTTTCCAGAAGGCCTTAATTATAAAAGTGATCTTCTATATTTTTATTAGATCGCTCTGCCATATCTTTGCAGTATTCAGCTAACATCCTACCGTTTTTTGTGCATATGATGAATGTCTTGTGTACCATTACCATTCGGTGTAGAAATATCACTCTTTCCTTTTTCCAACATGTGGGTTTTGTTTTCTTGTTTTTTTGTTTGAATATAAGCTCAGCTATGGTAATTTGCGAAAACAGGTTTTCAATTAATTCTATTTATCTGAAATGTCTTCACACAACGTATGCATGTGTTAAATATGTATATACTTATTATAATATGCATTTTCATGATATTGTGATCTAATGTATATGAAGGACTAATTTCCCTCTAGTCGAGATGAGGTTAATTGGGGAGGTAGTCCTTTCTAATCAATTACATGTGCTGTTGTGATCGATATAAGGAACTGTTCACTCTGTTTGTATGCCTTTGAGAAAGGACTGGTATCTACTGGGTCCAAAACGTGTCAGGCCTATGGGGGGCTCCCCGTGATGTTGTGTTTTATCGCTGAAGATGTTTAAATAATTAAATAAATAATTTTTTACTGAAAAAGGATTCCTGTGCCGGAAGTCTTCTATTTCTTTTTGCTCATTTTGTCTCTTGTAGGTTTTGTATGTTTTATGGCCAATGTGAACACGCGTTTATGTACTGTATGTATACCAACTCAAACCAAGCTCAATTTTTGTGTTTTTTCTTTGGTTTCCATGCCTGAAAGATTTTATGAGAATGTGAAATCATATGCAGTAGTATGCATAAGCCAAAATGTGTACAATTCCCTCAATTTAAGTTTGAATCACAGTTTGTCAGGTGACTGAACATTTCGAAGAAGAGAATGACTCGTCTATACGTAATGCCAATTCTTTTGGGAAATCCTAATGCCACAGTATGACCGCTATATTCCAACCAATGGAGTTATTCTCACAAGTGTATTATCTGAAAGCTGTAATTTAAAGTAAAGTGTAAAAAGGACTGAGTATGACATTAAATATCTGAGTAGTGAGCTTTGTGTGCATGTTCATATAGTACTCAACATTTTAGATTTACGTTTGTTTCTCATTGTATTAGAAGAAAAAAAATACTGTAAGTAAATTAAAAAAATGATGTCCTTGAAATATTTCACATTTAAGGCTGGTTTCACATTTGCGGTTGTGCCGCAATTTTCCGCATGCGTCGTGTATTTCTATCTTTAACCCCTTCCCGACCTGTGACGCCACGTAGGCATCATGAAAGTTGGTGCCAATCCGACCTGTGACACCTATGTGGCGTCATGGAGGGATTGCGTTCCTGCAGATCGGGTGAAAGGGTTAACTCCAATTTCACCCGATCTGCAGGGACAGGGGGAGTGGTACTTCAGCCCAGGGGGGGTGGCTTTGCCCCCCGTGGCTACGATCGCTCTGATTGGCTGTTTAACTTTCAACAGCCAATCAGAGCAATTGGTAATATTTCATCTATGAAAAGTGGTGAAATATTACAATCCAGCCATGGCCGATGCTGCAATATCATCGGCCATGGCTGGAAACCCTGATCTGCCCCCCGCCACCGCCACCGATCTCCTCCCCAGTCCTCCGTTCTGTCCCGTACTGTGGTTTGCTCACCTCCGTCCTCCTGTCCGCTCCCCCGTCCTCCTGTCCGCTCCCCCATCCTCCTGTCTGCTCCCCCGTGCTCCAATCCACCCCCCCGTGCTCCAATCCCACCCCCTCATACTTACCGAGCCTCCCGATGTCCGTCCGTCTTGTCCATGGGCGCTGCCATCTTCCAAATCGGCCGGCAGATTTGTTCCAGGTACATTTTGATCCCTGTGATGAAACCTATCACAGTGATCAAAATAAAAAAAATAGTAAATAGTAAATGAACCCCCCCCTTATCACCCCCATAGGTTGCGACAATAATAAAATAAAGAAAATATTATTTATTTATTTTTTTCCACTAGGGTTAGGGTTAGAATTAGGCTATGTGCACACGGTGCGGATTTGGCTGCGGATTCGCAGCGGATTGGCCGCTGCGGATTCGTAGCAGTTTTCCATCAGGTTTACAGTACCATGTAAACCTATGGAAAACCAAATCTGCTGTGCCCATGGTGCGGAAAAAAACGCGTGGAAACGCTGTGTTGTATTTTCCGCAGCATGTCAATTCTTTGTGCGGATTCCACAGCGTTTTACACCTGTTCCTCAATAGGAATCTGCGGGTGAAATCAGCACAAAAAAAACTGGAAATCTGCGGTAAATCCACAGGTAAAACGCAGTGCCTTTTACCTGCTGATTTTTCAAAAATGGTGCGGGAGAATCTCACGAATCCGCAACGTGGGCACATAGCCTTAGAGTTAGGGTTGGAATTAGAGTTAGGGTTGGAATTAGGGCTAGGGTTGGAAATAGGGTTAAGACTAGGCTTGTGGTTAGGGTTAGGGGGTGGGTTGGGGTTAGGGTTGTGGATAGGGTTATGGCTAGAGATGGGATTAGGGCTAGGGGTGTGTTGGCATTAGTGTTGGAGTTAGAATTGAGGGGTTTCTACTGTTTAAGCACATCAGGGGTCTCCAAACGCAACATGGCGCCACCATTGATTCCAGCCAATCTTGCGTTCAAAAAGTCAAATGGTGCTCCCTCCCTTCCGAGCCCTGATGTGTGCCCAAAGAGTGGTTTACCCCCACATATGGGGTACCAGCATACTCAGGACAAACTGGGCAACAATTATTGGGGTCCAAGTTCACCTGTTACCCTTGCGAAAATAAAAAATTGCTTGCTAAAACATTTTTGAGGAATGAAAACGGCTCTGCTTTATAAACTTCTGGGAAGCACTTGGGGGTTTAAAGTGGTCACCGCACATCTAGATTAGTTCCATGGGAGGTTTAGTTTCCAAAATGGGGTCACATGTTGGGGAGCTCCAATGTTTAGGCACACAGGGGCTCTCCAAACACGACATGGGGTCCACTAATGATTGGAGCTAATTTTTCATTAAAAAAGTCAAATGGCCTTCCTTCCCTTCCGAGCCCTGCCATGTGCCCAAAAAGTGGTTTACCCCCACATGTGAGGTATCAGTGTACTCAGGAGAAATTGCCCAATAAATGTTAGGATCCATTTTATCCTGTTGCCCATGTGGAAATGAACAAATTGAGGCTAAAAGAAATTTTGTGTGAAAAAAAAAAAGTAATTTTTCATTTTGACGGATCAATTTGTGAAGCACCTGGGGGTTCAAAGTGCTCAATATGCATCTACATTAGTTCCCTGGGGGGTCTAGTTGCCAAAATGGGGTCACATGTGGGGGAGCTCCAATGTTTAGGCACACAGGGGCTCTCCAAACGCGACATGGTGTCCGCTAAAGAGTGGAGCCAATTTTTCATTGAAAAAGTCAAATGGCGCTCCTTCCCTTCCGAGCCCTGTCGTGCGCCCAAACAGTGGTTCCCCCCCTGCCCCCCCCCCCCCAGATATGGGGTATCGGTGTTCTCAGGACAAATTGTACAATAACTTTTGGGGTCCAGTTTCTCTTTTTACCCTTGGGAAAATAAAAAAAATTGTTGCTATAAGATCATTTTTGTGACTAAAAAGTTAAATGTTCATTTTTTTCCTTGCATGTTGCTTCTGCTGCTGTGAAGCACCTGCAGGGTTAATAAACTTCTTGAATGTGGTTTTGAGTACCTTGAGGGGTGCAGTTTTTAGAATGGTGTCACTTTTGGGTATTTTCAGCCATATAGACCCCTCAAACTGACTTCAAATGTGAGGTGGTCCCTAATAAAATGGTTTTGTAAATTTTGTTGTAAAAATTAGAAATCGCTGGTCAAATTTTAACCCTTACAACTTCCTAGCAAAAAAAAATGTTGTTTCTAAAATTGTGCTGATGTAAAGTAGACATGTTGGTAATGTTATTTATTAACTATTTTGTCACATAACTCTCGTTTAACAGAATAAAAATTCAAAATTTGAAAATTGCGAAATTTTCTAAATTTTAGCCAAATTTCCATTTTTTTTTTTTTTTACAAATAATCGCAAAAATTATCATTACCAATATGTCACGAAAAAACAATCTCATATCCGCTAGGATCCGTTGAAGCGCTCCTGAGTTATTACCTCATAAAGGGACACTTGTCAGAATTGCAAAAAACGGCCAGGTCACTAAGGTCAAAATAGGCTGCGTCAAGAAGGGGTTAACATTAGGGACGCAGATGTCTGTGATTGGTTGCGTTTTGCTGCGTTTGATGATGCCTGCGTCGTTTCGTCATCTGCGGTTTGGCGCTGTAAACGCTACATGTAGTAATTTTAAAGGCGTCAATTTACCGCCTCTAAACGTATGTGGTTGTTAGCGGAAGGAACGCGGCAAAAAAACACATTATGGTCTATGTGAACGCATGTGTTCGCAAGCACATGCGTTTGCTTGCGTTTGTGAACGCATGCGTAGCACCACAGAAAAACATGTCTAGACACTGATTAGCCACCCTCCACATACAAAATAATAAAAGGAAGGAGTGGGCATTGGCAGGTCACTATACAGCAGACTGGGAAGCAGACCAGACAGAGGAAAGCACCTTTGAGGAAACAAGACTGTGAGTATATCAAAGCCAATGCCTTTACTTTCTATTTTCTGTCTCTATATGTCCTAATTTCTGCCATTTCTTTCTGCATGCATGCATCAAAATGTCATCTTCTTCTGAGGAGGAGCAACGGCCAGGGCCTGCACAAGACGAACATGTCCATGAAGTGAGTACTCACCTCTTCAGCACTGTCACATCTACACGTGTCAAATTTTTTTTTCCTTTTTTAGAGCAGTTCTTCCACTGTGGCAGAGGCTGAGCAGGAGCAGCGTGGAGAAGCTCGGGTGGCAAGGCGGCAGCGTGTACGTATACCTGGCTGACTATTGTATCATGACTTTACTATTCTTGAATGTTCATTTCTTTACTTTCCTCTTTCTTTACCTTTTTCTTCTTGACTCCTTTTTTTTTTTCTTGACTTTCAATATTCATGCCAGTTTTCTGTCTGTCTTCTTTCTTTTCCTTATGTTAATCTCTCCAACATTAATGTCTTTATTTATTTTTTAGGTTCCAGAACGGGTTGAGGACCTCATTGAAAATGACCTCCTCATCTCCCTTGTCCATGAGCGAATCCCGTTGTGGGAAACCCGGGTTCCACAGCACTCGGACAACGTGACGATCCGGCGGCTATGGAATGAGGTGGCCAAAGCGATGTGGGAAGGCTGGGACAACGCCCCGACTCTGGTCCGAAATGCATTTTGTAAGTATTGCAATGCGGTGTGCTGCAGCAGTGACCTTGGCCGGGATCACACAACTGTGTGTGATGAGAGAAATTCTCAGGAGTTTCTCTCATCATACACAGTTGTGTGATCACAGTCAAAAGTGCATTGTCTAACCATTATTTATATTTTTCAACAA
The DNA here is from genome assembly GCF_032444005.1 of Ranitomeya imitator. Taxonomy (NCBI): domain Eukaryota; kingdom Metazoa; phylum Chordata; class Amphibia; order Anura; family Dendrobatidae; genus Ranitomeya; species Ranitomeya imitator. The sequence continues at coordinate 541,006,904 of NC_091284.1, read as the reverse complement.
TGCTCAAAGTCAAAACACGTTGGCGTTCGATGAAGCATCACTTCAACAACGACCTTCGTCAAGAGAGCCGTGTTCTTAGTGGTTCTGGAGCAAGGATCCGCAAATACAAATATCACCGCATCCTTGCATTTTTAAGACCAGTCTTTGCCCAGAGAACGCAAGTATTTTTGGTGTAAAGCGCTGCGTAATATGTTAGCACTATATAAAGATTATTATTATTATTATTATTATTATTGGTGGTGTAATGGGTTGTGTTGGATTGCCTAATCTGTATTTTTCTAGTCCACAGGAGTTGGCGCTTTACTATTGTAAATGTTTTGTAGTAATGTGTTTTTTTTCTTCTTTTTTCACAGCACATGGAGCAGCAGTCTTGACCCTGGTTCTGGAGCCGTCCTTCATCAGACAGCCACGGACCCGTCCCAGCCTTCCAGCAGCGCTGCAGCAAGTGGGCCTGCCACACAGACTGGAGACCAGGTAGCTGGTCCATCAGGTGTTCCCCTGTCCCAGTCCTCTGCCTCTTTTTTGGGGGGCTCTTCCCGGCAGTGGCAGAGGGCCCCGGACAGGTCACTCATGCCCGAGTTTTTGCACTTTAGCTCAGTCTTTCATGTTGGATGGGGAACCGACTGGATAGTGCCATAAACCATATGAATACACGTATCCAGGAGGTCACCAAAAGCCTTGACCAAGTGAAAGCTGACCTCCAGAGGCCAGCACATCATTTTTTTAATCAAATGTAACGGGGCATGTCGGAACACCTTACTCCTGATCTCCAGCTTAGTGTCATGCTGGCCTGTAATGCTGCTTACGTGCAGGCTATGCAGCAGAGTCAGTATTTTCAGCAGACAGTGGCGGCATATCCACCTGTGCCAACACTGTCACGCTTGACCTCAATGCCGAGCTCTGCTGCATACCACTGCACGGCCACCTCCATTCCAAGCACTGCCGGACACCACTACAGCACCACCACCATGCCGAGTGCTGTTGGACAGCCCACCGCCACCACCATGACAACTGCTGCTCCTGCTTGGACCTCCTCCACTGCCTCCACCATGCAGCAGCAGGACCCAGGCATGGCCTTCCGCTCCACCACCACGATGCAGCAGGACCCTGGCATGGCCTTCCGCTCCACCACCACCACGATGCAGCAGGACCCTGGCATGGCCTTCCGCTCCACCACCACCACGATGCAGCAGGACCCAGGCATGGCCTTCTGCTCCACCACCACGATGCAGCAGGACCCAGGTATGGCCTTCCCCACCACCATGCAGCAGCAGGACTCTGGCATGGCTGTCCGCTCTACGAGCACAATGCAGCAGCCGTACCCTGACAGCTCGCCCACCACAACCAGGCCGCAACAAATGAGCCCACCGAGGCTCCCCAGACTTGCACATAGATCCCAAAAAGGGAAAAAAAATTAGCAGACTATCAGTATTTCTCCCCCCTCACCTTCCAATGTGTCTGTGTAAGGAGGTGAAGCACAATGAGAGTCTGGGGGCGGTTACCTTCTCGGCTCTGTGCCTGGAACCATTGAGCTGTGCTGCAGGTTCCCCAGGGGACAGACTTAGAGACTGGGACAGGAAGAAAGCCAGGCAGAGGGCGGGAAAGGCACGCACGCAAGAGACAGAGCAGTGTGAGCAGGGATCAGAGCAGGGTGCAGCTGCGCTTCTGGAGAGAGAGAAATCTCCCGGTCAGAGGACAAATACAGGGAGATTGCCCAGAAAGACTGCATCTTGTGAGTACCTGAAAGCGGACTCTGCTGTGACTGGTGAGGGGCACTTTGAGACCCATGTAGAGACATTGGCCCGTATAGATGTAAAATACAAGTGACTAGCACACTCCAAAAGTGTTGTGATGCAAAGTGGGGGTTTTATTTACATACAGTATACACAAACGTTTCGGTCGTTACTGGACCTTCATCAGTGTGCTAAAGGGAAATATATACAGAGAAAGTGACATCCAATGTATTAAAAAAGAAACAAAATATGAAAATAAACATAAACAAAAAAACAGAAAAAAACAAAAGTATATACATCACGTGGGAGAATACAGTCATGATTGGGAGTAATCAAACACAACTCCAATAGCGAGACATCAAACAAGATAGCCGAGATATAACAGCTGCACAAATTGAACGTATGCGTATAAGGGTATGTGCACACGTCAGGATTTCTTGCAGAAATTTCCTGAAGAAAACCGGAAATTTTCTGCAAGAAATCCGCATTTTTTTTTTTTGCGTTTTTTTCCCGTTTTTTTTTCGCGTTTTTTTTTTAAGCATTTTGCAAGCGAAATTAGCTTGCAGAATGCTAAAGATTTCCAAGCGATCTGTAGCATCGCTTGGAAAACTGACTGACCGGTTGGTCACACTTGTCAAACATAGTGTTTGACAAGTGTGACCAACTTTTTACTATAGATGCTGAATATGCAGCATCAATAGTAAAAGATAGAATGTTTAAAAATAATTAAAAAAAAAAAAAAAAAAAAAAAGGGTTATACTCACCTGCAGACAGCCGATTTCCTCTGCGGCATCCGTTCCAATAGATGGTGTGTGTGTGCGCAGGACCTTCAATGACGTCATGGTCACGTGACCAATCACAAGACGGCGACGTCATCGCAGGTCCTTCACACACACCATCTATAGGAACGGAAGCGGCAGCATGCACCGCTGAGAGGCGGGAAGACTCCGGGGCCATCGAAAGTGAGTATATCACTATTTTTTTATTTTAATTCTTTTTTTTTACCAATTATATGGTGTCCAGTCTGTGGAGGAGAGTCTCCTCTCCTCCACCCTGGGTACCAACTGCACATAATCTGCTTACTTCCCGCATGGTGTGCACAGCTCCATGCGGAAAGTAAGCAGATCAATGCATTCCTAGGTGTGCGGAATCCCCGCAATTCCGCAAATTTAATGAACATGTTGCTTTTTTTTTCGCAATGCGATTTTTTTTCGCGGAAAAAAATGCAACATTTGCACAAGAAATGCGGAATACACTGTAAATAATAGGAGGCATATGTAAGCGTTTTTTCGTGTTTTTATAGCGAAAAAACGTGAAAAAAAGCGAAAAATACTGAACGTGTGCACATGGCCTAAAGGTAAGGTAGTGTATCACGGAGAAAAATACGGGGTTACGGTAGGAGGGGGTGGTAGGATGGGAAAACATGAGAAAGATAAACCTACTAATATACTAGTATGCTTAGAGAAGCCCCGAGTAGTAAGATTAGAATGCATCTAAAAAGAGAGGTCAATATGTAAGTTGAAGTGATGATAAGAGTGAATATATAGGCTATGTGAAAAAATGATAGGGTGTATGGTGTATAATATGTAGTAGAATTCACCTACCAATAAAAGCCTGAAGATATATAGGTCGCAGGGGTAGGCACAAGCCGCAGAGATACAATGGTGTGTCACAAGTGACACTAACTGCAGGAAAGAAGGTGTAACCTATATGCCATTGTAAACCACTGATGTTGTATGTGCATGTGCTACGGAGGACCCACCTGCTGCATGGAGCAGGAGCCACGCATAATATACCGTCAGAATGGGCTACAAAATAGTGCACATGAGGTAGACACAAGCTACTGAGATAGGGTAATGTGTCACGGACTGACACTATCTGCGGAAGAAAGGATAGTGTGACACATATGGCTCAGTGACACGCTAATACTATGTGGGCCCAAGATGCATAGGACACACATGCTGAATGAAGCAGGAGGCACGCGGTATGTACCGCCAGTATGGGCTGCAAAATAGTGCTCAAGGGGTAGGCGCAAAATATGGAGATAGGATAGTGTGTCATAAACTGACACTATCTGCAGAAAAAAGGACAATGTGACATCTATGGCACAGTGGGCTGCTAGCACTATATAGGCATGTAATGCAGAGGACTCACCTGCTGGATGAAGTGCTAGCAGCCCACTGTGCATAGATGTCACATTGTCCTTTTTTCTGTGAGTCATTGCCACGGCCCAAAGCTCCAATATCCACGGCGATGAAGTGACAGTCCGCATCTGCTATTGCCATGAGCACAACAGAAAAATATTTTTTGTAGTTGAAGTACTCAGATCCAGTTCTGGCGGGTTTGATAATGCATATGTGCTTTCCATCCACCGCTCCCAAACAGTTGGGGAAATCACACACACTCCAGAATTTTTCTGAAATTGCAATCCACATATCCTCGGTGGGTAAGGGTATAAATTCATCCTGGAGAACGTTCCACAAAGCCCGGCAGGTGTCTGCAACTATTCCAGACAGGGTGGAAATTCCAAGCCGGTACTGAAAGTGGAGGAATGATAAGCTCTCTCCGGTTGCCAGAAATCTGAAATAAAATAAAAAAATAAAATTACAATCAATTCCATTTATGGTGGTGTTTAGCTAAACACACAAAGGAAAATACAAATAATACATTGCAGACCAACAATAATTATGACTGGGATTTGTTTAGAATGATTACGTACCTTAATGTAACCAGGAGACGTTCCTCTGCTGGAATCGCTCTAAGGAGCTGGGTGTCCTGTCTCCGGATGGCTCCTTGGATACGGCCAAGCAATTCCCGGAAAGATTCTTGAGACCTCCTGGTATATTCCGGGAATTTGTCCGGGTTGACATTAAGCTCCCATATAGCGTGTGATAGGCTCCATGGCTCTCCCAGAGTTCAATAATGGGATGTCTCCAAAAACACCTACGCCATGTCCTTCTCTGTCGTTCTCTATTTCTTTGTTGCTCCCAAGCAAACGCACAGGCAAGAAACAGCTTGATGCTTAAATCCAGGTTGAAATAAAAGCTCTCCATGCGAAGATCCATCATGACAAAAGATACAGTAGCAAACTGAAGATTTCAGCAGTCCAAGGGTCTATATATAGATATCCCATAATACACGCCCTCTGTAGTCCCATTGGCGGTGTCTGTTTATCTAGATTTTTCTCCTGTTAAATGTTCCACCATGCGCACAGAAAACGCAAACGCATGACAAAACGCATGAAAAAACGTGTAAACGCCGCGTTTTTTAACCACATGCGTTACCTTATGCGTCTAAAAACGCTGCATTTGTGCGCGTTTGCAAGCGGGTTTTTGTGCGTTTGAGGTTGCAAATTAAATGCTGCGGATTGTAGCGCAAATGTGAAACTAGCCTAACAGATATTTCATTTACATTTTGCGTAGCCTAAGGAATGGTCATGATTCACTTTGTAATTCAGTACTGTTTTCCTTTTTTATCTTACAAATGTATTTTTCTGTATTCTTGTGATTTGATCACAGTAATTGATGGTGGCTTATGGCCAATATTGTGTCTGTAAATGTGTTAAAAGCCTAAGGGTTTTTGGCACAGTCCAAAAGAGTCTGATGGAATTAACAAAATGTTGCCTTGCAACTGATCAAAGAATTGGATTTAAAAGATGCTGTTTTTTCAGCTTGAAAACACACACTTGTGGAGCAGATGGCAAAAAGGGTCAAGAACACAAAATATTGCATTCAGATCCAGTGTACATGCTTGTCATTAAGTCTGAGGATTCAAAGAGAATGTTTTTCGGAAACAGTTTTGTCAAATTGTGTGGGTATGTGTGTGAACAGGGCTGGCAATAGTTTTAGGCAGGTGTGGGAAAAGTGCTGCAAAACAAAAATGCTGTCAAAAACAGAAGTGTTAATAGTTTATCAGCTGACAAAATGCAAAGTGAGTGAATAGAAGAAAAATCATGATATGACCACCCTTTGTCTTCAAAATAGCATTAATCCTTCTAGGTACATTTGTGCACAGTTTTTTTTATGGAACTCAGCAGGTTGGTTGTTCCAAACATCTTGGAGAACTAACCACAGGTCTTCTGTGCATGTAGGGTTTATGCATAGTCTTATCTCTAAATGTAATCCCAGACAGGTTCTACGATGCTGAGACAAGGTCTCTTAGGGGACTATGTCAATATTTCCAGAACTCTTTCATCTTCTTTACACTGAAAATAGCTTTAATTTTAAACATATAAAAAGGGATTAAGATCACAGCCAAACCAGATATGGCACATCAACTAGAACATACACAGGGCGCACATAAAAACCGCAACATTACTCTTTAACAGTCTATGCTTCACTATGCAGGTATAAAAAAAATGGTTGGTTGCTGCTTTAAAGGGGCTGTCCACTACTAGGACAACCCCTTCTTGATCTAAATGTTTTGCCTTGATAAAATAAAGTTTATTCTCATCTGTGCTGGCGCGTTCCAGTCATGAAGTTGGTAGGACACGTAAGCTCGGTGCCCAGTCAGCGCTGGCATCCCTGTCCCCGCCTTTGTATGATTTGAACATGAAGAGGAAGTCAGAGATTAGCCGCAGCCCGGACATCCTCTTAATGTTCAATTTGCTCGAAGGCAGGGACAGTGAAGCCAGCGCTGATTGGGCACCGGGCTCACATGTCACAACAACCTCGGAGCTGTGGGAATGGCACTAGTATGGGAGAAGACTTATCTTTACTTTATCAGTGCCTAACATTTAGATGAAGAAGGGGTTTTCCCAGTAATGGACAACCCCTTTTAATTTTACAGTGTGATATTGCATTGTAGAGTATATTTATTGGAGTATAATAATTTGGTAAGTTAACGTTTATTGGACAGTGGACTATCGATGTAAACTATGATGACCAATTAATTGAACTTGAAGCGCAGCATGTCTTTTTACCGTGTTATTTCCGATCACCCAGATATAGTGTAGTTAATCTTGAATAAAATGACCGCTATTAGCACGAAAATGAGACGTCACTGATGTCATGAGGGGATCTAATTACTAAAAGCTAACTTGGTTTACTTAGGCTAGGTTCACACTTGCGCACCGGGGCTTTGCGGACAGCTGTGTACTTCCTCCCTGAAGCTCCGCCCAATTCCACACTTCCGTTTAGGTCCTCCTACTTCTGCATGCGTCCTGCGTACCTATCTTTAACATTGGGTACGCAGGACATGCGGATGTATGCGGATGTGTTGTTTTGACGCGCCTGCCGACCACATGGGAATGCAACTTGTTGATCCGATAGATTGAACTCAGCCATGAAAATCAATGAGTCTGTGCCCACAGGGAGGGTTCTGCATGCGCCCTCTGGCACGTGTGCCATAGGTTCGCCATCGCTGCACTTTGCTGACACTGTGATCAAAGTCTGACACGCTCGTCTGCACCTACCCATAGCCTGATCTCTAAATACCTAGGCAGAGTTGCTTATCTATCTGCTCTCCCTTGGCATCCAGCTTCCAGGGCACATACCAGGCTAGCCTCTCCCTCACTACACTCCTGCCATATTGATCAGTGTTTTATTGGGTCATGAATCATGATGCATAATTTTAACAGAAAGCATGCTTGAATTCGCCCAAAGCACAGACACTCTCCCTGCCTGTCTAACTCATTATGAGCACAGAACACTCTCTTGCATTTGTAGTCTCAAATGCCTAACAAAATGCATTTTCTCAGAATATGGGTGACAATGGAGTACATGCCTATACTTGTATACTACAGTACATCAATGTTCACTCACGGAGACTCTATGCTATGTATATGCTATGATTTAAGTTTAGGTTTGATCTAGATTTAAAGAGTAACTTTAATTTTATTTATTTTTTTCTTGTTCCATAAATTAATGGTAAACATGACAATAAGAAACTTTGTTATATCTTATGAAAATCTGCATCTTTCTCCTCCTGGACTGATCTTTAATTCTCAAGATTTTCAATTCACAAGTAAAATCTGTCTTCAGTGAGTCCTGATTTTCCCACTACTGAGATAGTGGATTGCTAGGGATGAGCGGACTTGTTGAAGCCCGGGTTTGTTGTATTCGACCAAACTTTAGTCCAAAGTTCAGTTCGGGTACCAGAACTGTACCCAAACTTGAACTGAGCCCCATAGAAACCAATGGGGACGTGAACTTTGGAGCTGGAAAATCTCTCTCTCTCAGGACTCCCAGGAGAAGTCCATGTTTGGAGTTCAGCGCCGGACACTAGGTGCCTGGTACCAACCCTGAACTTTGCAGTTTGCGTTCGCTCATCTCTGGAGATAAGGTGGTGCTCATAGGATTTAATGGAGAAGGGAGGGCGAAGGAGGAGAAGATGCTAGAAGCTGATAGACATTCTACTGCAAATTCTTTTGAAACTGTTGCACAATGTACCTAACTGTGAAAAGCGGTCTTCAATAAATACAGAGTTTACAAAGTGGAAGATCAGTCCAGGAAAAGAAAGAAGCAGATTTCATTGATAAAATATATTACAAGGTTTCTTATTTTTATGTTTACTATTGATTTATCGAAAATATACTTAGCAGACATCTCACCCACATGCTGTTTGCTGTTAGGGTACCGTCACACTATACGATTTACCTACGATCACGACCAGCGATACGACCTGGCCGTGATCGTAGGTAAATCGTAGTGTGGTCGCTGGGGAGCTGTCACACAGACAGCTCTCCAGCGACCAACGATGCCGAGGTCCCCGGGTAACCAGGGTAAACATTGGGTTACTAAGCGCAGGGCCGCGCTTAGTAACCCGATGTTTACCCTGGTTACCAGCATAAAAAAAACAAACAGCACATACTTACATTCCGGTGTCCGTCAGGTCCCTTGCCGTCTGCTTCCCGCACTGTGACTGCCGGCCGTAAAGTGAAAGCACAGCACAGCGGTGACGTCACCGCTCTGCTCTGCTTTCACTTTACGGCCGGCAGTCACAGTGCGGGAAGCAGACGGCAAGGGACCTGACGGACACCGGAATGTAAGTATGTGCTGTTTGTTTTTTTTTACATTTACGCTGGTAACCAGGGTAAACATCGGGTTACTAAGCGTGGCCCTGCGCTTAGTAACCCGATGTTTACCCTGGTTACAAGCGAACGCATCGCTGGATCGCATCGCTAGATCGGTGTCACACACACCGATCTAGCGATGACAGCGGGAGATCCAGCGACGAAACAAAGTTCCAAACGATCTGCTACGACGTACGATTCTCAGCAGGATCCCTGATCGTTGCTGCGTGTCAGACACAGCGATATCGTAACGATATCGCTGGAACGTCACGAATCGTATCGTTGTAGCGATCGAAATGGCAGTGTGTGACGGTACCCTAAGTCTGATATGAGCCGCAGGGGTCAATGACTTTACTCTCCTTCTCTATGAAGCTACTTCTTAGCCATTCAATTTATAAAAACAGCTAAAAAAAATAAAAATGGAACTGAATTACCCTAAAACTCAAAATCTATATAGAATGTTTTGCAACTTTTTACATTTTTTTAAGCCCCTGCCTAGAAACGCAACAAGCCAACACTGAAATTCACAATTTTTAGTTATTAGCTTGCTAATACAGTTAAAGGTATATTTTTTTATTAGGCCGTAAAGAGTAACTGTTGCTTTAATATTTATTTCATAAATCAATAGTACATATGAAAATAAGAAACTTTGTAATATATGTTACCACAGGAATCAACTTTTTTTATTCTCCTAGATTGATCATTCATTTTCAAAATTCTTAATTTATAGGAAAAATCTGTATTTAATGAAGATAAATTGTTACATTACTGAGATGGGAGATGAAAGTTGGTACTGGTGCATCATGAGGTCAGACCTCATCTGGAATACTGTGTCCAGTTCTGGGCACCACATTTTAAAAAAAAAAAAACATTGAAAACTGGAGCAAGTTCAGAGAAGAGCTACCAGGATGGTGAGCGGACTGCAAGTATGCCCTACGAGGAATGGTTAAAGGATCTGGGAATGTTTAGTTTGCAAAAAAGAAGGCTAAGAGGAGACTTAAAGGAGTATTCCCATCTCCAAGATCATATCCCACTAATCATGGATACCTAAGGTAATTCAATGCCTGCACATGAGGAAAGCAACATAACAAGTATCACGGGTTTAACGCGACAGAGAGGGGCCAGAAGACCGCAGAGTCTGATTTCACATACTCTTACACTGATTACAAGCAATTTTCCTTCATACTATATAGTGCAAGTTTCTGTTAGCAGTGCAGGGGTTAAACTGTATTGGCCGTTCCCCTCCTATGTATACTCTCCTCTGGCAATCTAGATTGCCAGTTTTAGTATTCTATTGCCTGGTGTGGAGTAAAGTAGTTGGTAGAGGCATTTGGAGTGTTGATCTGTGACTATTGCTTAGGGTATTGACTGTGTGCAAATCCTTATCCTATTTCTTTTTCCTTCCTTATCTCCCCGGTGTTCCTCTCTGTTATCAGCGAGTGCATATTTGTATGGTAGGTATTTTCATTTATCCTGTACGTCCTTCCTTGTTAGTCTGGTTTGTGTATGTTCATACACTATTACTCCCCACTTCTCTGGGTAGGTGAGGGGATAGATATAGGTCTGATTTAGGAGTTCAGCAAGGTACATGGCCCCGGCGTCTTCACCATCAGAAGTAATCTGGGGAGTAGGGACAGGGAATGAATCACCATCCCCAGGTTATCTGACAACTGAGTTGTGACAGCAAATCAGAAAAACTATACTACATTTCTAATTGGAGGCATTTGCTTATATTATTATTACACCTGCTATATATTGGGATAGGATTTTGGAGGTAGAAATACCTCTTTAACCCCTTTCTACCATTGGACATACTATTTCGTCCATGTGACCTGGGCCCTAATTCCCATGGAAGGAATAGTATGTCACATGCGATCATGCAAAAGTAAAGTCCACCACGTTCCAGACCATGTAATTGTCATACAACAGCAATGACAGATCTCGCCAAAAAAAAACAAAACAAATCCAGTGAATGTAAGTGCAAACCTAAACCCAAAAGTGGTCAGATAGATGAGGCAAGAAAATGTGCCCGATGCCTGTCGCTACAAAAGTGGCTTTCTCAGGGGCCTGTCGTCGCTGAATTCAGTGGTTTCACCCCACCTCCTGCTGACTTCAGACTTCATAGCAATAACCTGTTTGAAGATTCCCTTTAAATCCTTAATCCTAGGGGAAAAGAGAGCACATTGTCCTACAAAGTGTTATTGAGGCTAATTCATAGATGTCCAGGCAAGGTGTCCAAAATTAATTGCCTTCCTTTGAGTTATATGGCTTTCTCATATAATGTCAATTATCATTAGTGATATATTCTTACTGGGTTGTGAAAAGTGATTAAATCCAATGTAGAACAATACAATTTTGGACAACTGCTCGATTTTACCATTCTAACCAATAACAGTCCATCGTCATATCCTAGGAGACTTGTTTTCGGGTCTTTGTTTAGCCTGTCACAGTGTAACATTTTCATGATCTCAAGGACTTTAGATCAATATCCGTGCAAGATGATGCCTGGGCCAAGATTTTCAGCTCTTAATATCATGTGCAATATACCCATTACAGAGAAAACATACTGATAAAACAATTCATTTTTGCTGCTAAAAATGTGATTGATCATATCATGCATACAACCGAGGAAAGACTATAGCGTGGCGCTAATGTACGTGTAGATTTCTAGTTCCTAAGCATTCAGTTCCCACACTTGCTGACTCTTAGCGTCAGAGGTAGAGGACACTTCTAGGCTCAGCATAAAATCACAACCCTTTAACACATACCATGTTTCTTTTATTATACTAGGGTCTATGAGCATCTCTTGGGCGTCGGGGTTTAAGGGTAACTGATGCCCGAGCATCATCACGCTAATATTCATCACTCTATGAGGCCAGGCTGAAATGGACAACTGTCACATAAAAAAGCCCCTTTTAGAAGTTAGAAATGTTGAGAAAATCATTGCCGAATGTAAGATCAAAAAGTTGCTATTAATCTGTTCACCTTAATATAGTTGCATCGGGTTTATCTAGCCTTCATTTTACCGACAAAATACATAAAGATGAAAAAACTAATCAAATATCCATGCTGTCTGCTATGCAGGTGAAAGAAAAAATGAAGTAAACCAAGCAAGACTCTTCTGCGACAAAATCACATTATGGAAAGGTTTTCATTTATAGAGATGGGCTAAAAGTAAATTGCCAATCAGTCTTTTCCGTGTAATCAAATCTACGCTTACAATTTGGCTTTAAAGGAAATAACAATTTCTGAATCGCTTCCAGAGCCCAAGTGCTGCAAGTATGATTAATACACTGCCTGAAAACTGATGGCTTATCAAACTGGCTCAACAGATTTTCCGCATCTCCAAGCTAACTTTCACGTTTCAACTGTCTACGAAGAAGGGAATGTTTAAACATAGGGCCGTGTTTTTTTGTTACTTTGATGACGCAAGTAAAGGGGAATCGGCTGCTATAAGAAGACAAGAAACGCTCTTATGAATTATCAACCAGCATATAAATCAGTTTAGAAACTGCTGTATTTGTGATGGAAGAAGGTGATACGTGCTGACACCTGAGTTACTGGAATTAATCATTGAGAAAGACTAGTTTAAAAGGAAACTTCCCCTTGGCTGGTACAAAATGGACAAATGTATCTCTTTAAATACATCCAGAGATCAATCTACTATATAATTGTCTAAGGGTTACGTCCGTCTTTCTGTCCTTCTGTCTGTCTGTCACGGATATTCATTGGTCGCGGCCTCTGTCTGTCATGAAATCCAAGTCGCAGATTGGTCTCGCCAGCTACCTGTCATGGCTGCCGCGACCAATCAGCGACGGCCACAGTCCGATTAGTCCCTCCCTACTCCCCTGCAGTCGGCGCCCGCTCCATACTCCCCGCAGTCACCACTCACACAGGGTTAATGCCAGCGGTAATAGGACCGCGTTATGCTGCGGGTAACTCACTCTGTTACCGCTGCTATTAACCCTGTGTGACCAAGTTTTTACTATTGATGCTGCCTATGCAGCATCAATAGTAAAAACATCTAGTGTTAAAAATAATGAAAAAATAAATCATTATATACTCACCTTTCACGACGCTCTGGTGACCTCCGGCAGCTTCCGGTGCCAAGGATGGTATGGGAGAAGGACCTGCCATGACATCACGGTAATGTGACCGCAACGTCATCACAGGCCCTGTGCGCCTGCGCGAGAAAGACCTGCCATGACGTCACGGTCATGTGACCACGAAGTCATCACAGGGCCTGCACGAGAATGACCTGCCGTGACGTCACGGTCATGTGACCACGATGTCATCACAGGTCCTGCGCGCCTGTGCGAGAAGGACCTGCCATGACGTTACGGTCATGTGACCGAACTACAAGGGGCCCTCGGAAGGTGAGTATATGTTTATTTTTTATTTTTTAACCTGTGATATACGTGGCTGGGCAATATACTACGTGACTGGCCAATATACTACATGGCTGGGCAATATACTACGTGGCTCTGTGCTGTGTACTACGTCGCTGTGCAATATACTATGGCTCTGTGCTGTATACTACATAACTGGGCAATATACTACGTAACTGGGCAATATACTACGTGGCTGGGCAATATACTACGTGGCTGGGCAATATACTACGTGGCTGGGCAAAATACTACGTCACTGGGCAATATACTACGTGGCTGGGCAATATACTACGTGGCTGGGCAATATACTACGTGGCTGGGCAAAATACTACGTCACTGGGCAATATACTACGTGGCTGGGCAATATACTACGTGGCTGGGCAATATACTACGTGACTGGGCAATATACTACGTGGCTGGGCAATATACTACGTGGCTGGGCAATATACTATGTGACTGGGTAATATACTATGTGACTGGGTAATATACTACGTGGCTGGGCAATATACTATGTGGCTGGGCAATATACTACGTGACTGGGCAATATACTACGTGACTGGGCAATATACTACGTGACTGGGCAATATACTACGTGGCTGTGCAATATACTACGTAACTGGGCAATATACTACGTGGCTGGCAATATACTCTGTGCTGTATACTACGTGGCTGGGCAATATACTACGTAACTGGGCAATATACTACGCGGGCTGTGCAATATACTACGTAACTGGGCAATATACTATGTGGCTGGGCAATATACTACATGGCTGGGCAATATACTATGTGGCTGAGCAATATACTACATGACTGGGCAATATACTACGTGGCTGGGCAATATAGTACGTGACTGGGCAATATATAGTACGTGACTGGGCAATATACTATGTGGCTCTGTGCTGTATACTACGTGGGCTGTGCAATATACTACGTAACTGGGCAATACACTACGTAACTGGGCAATATACTACGTGGCTGGGCAATATACTCTGTGCTGTATACTACGTGGCTGGGCAATATACTACGTGGCTTGGCAATATACTACATGGCTGGGCAATATACTACGAGGACATGCATATTCTAGAATACCCGATGCGTTAGAATCGGGCCACCATCTAGTACTTACATAAGAAGTAAATCTACATTGCAATGATACAAGTGCCCCTTTTGGGGTATATTGACAGGAGGCAACAGTTGGTGAGCAAATATTTTTCCTTCCTATAAATAAGTAAACATGATATACTATTTTATTTTAAAGCGCGCATAGTTACTATTCAGAATTGCTACAACTGTATAACTTGGGAATGTCCAAGCCTGAAGGCTTTTTTAATCTGAATTTAAATAGCTCTAAGATGTGACATGTTTTGTAATAGTAAATGCTCAATTTTTCTGACGCAGCACTCAGCATAAGCAAAAATGATAAAATTTGTCTGTTTGCAGTCACCACTAGAGGGAGCCTGGTGGTAGCTGTATCAGAAAAATAGAGATATGCAGCCATGAGAAAAAGTAAGTACAACCCATCGTTATGTATGGGTACTAAGTATACCCTACAACTATTGGTTTTACGCATCAGGGCAGAGTGTAAAAAATCTGGTTCTTAGAAAGTCTAAAAGTTAGATAAAACCTCAGATGAACAAGCAACCATGACAAATTACACCAAGCAAAATGCAGAAGTGTAAGAAATATTAAGCACAATCCATGAATCAATAGCTGGAAGAACCACCTTTAGCAGAAACAACTTGAAATAATAATTTTCTGTATGACTTTATCTGTCTCTTGCAATATTGTGGAGGAATTTTCGCCCTTTGCGTACAACAGTTGCACAGTTTTTTTAAGGTCCCGCCATTGCATTTCAATTAAGTTGAGTTCTGGACTTTGACTGGTCCATTGCTACACCTTGATTAGTTTATTTTTCAGTCATTCTGATTGAGATTTGCTTGTGGGCTTAGGATCGCTGTCCTGTGGCATGATCCAGTTTTGGCAAAGCTTTAGCCTTTGGATAGATGTCATGATGCTGGACTTTAAGTTAATTTGGTATACAAAGAAGTTCATAATCGATTCAATAACTTAAAGATATCCAGGTCCTGTGCCTGTAAAACAAACCCAAATCATCACACCTCCACCACTGTGATTGACAGTTTGCATGAGATGATTATGCAAATATGCAGTTTGGTTTTAACGGCATCATGGCCAAACATCTCCACTTTGGGATGTCCTGAGAATTTGTTTCCAGAGGTCTCTTGGCTTGTTCAGATACAACTTTGCAAAATTTAACTGTGCTGCCATTCCCTTTCTAGAAAGAAGAGGCTTTCACCTGGTAACCCTTGCAACAAGCCATACTTGTTCAGTCTTTTTCTGACTGTACTTTCATGAACTTGAACATTTCTTGTGTTAACTGAGTTAACCTTTAGAATCCAAGCTAATGCTCAACTTCTTTGAGCATTGCACGATTTGATCTTGGTGTGAATTTGCTCTTGATGTGTACTCCAGTGGTAACTGTCAACTTTCTTGAAGGTTTTCCACTTATGATTATTCTTTCTCTTTCTCACTATAGAAGGATAATGGACTCCAAATTGTTTTGAAATGGCCTTATAACCTTTCTCGGCTTATGGGCAGCAACAATTTCTTCGGTAAGATCATAGTTGATGTTTTTTCTTGGTACTGTGTCAACATACGACTGAATATTCAAGACCGGTAAACTGTGATGAAAACAATTAAGCCATGTGTGGTATTTTTACCACTTGTATCATGCATGTACAGTGGAGCTTGAAAGTTAACGAACCCTTTAGAATTTTCCATATATCTGCATAATTTCTACCTAAATCTACCTCTGATTTTCAGATAAGTCCCAAAAGTTGATAAAGAAGACCAAATCAAACAAATGAGTCAAAAATATTAGACTTTGTCATTTTATACATAAGGAAAATGATCCAAGATCACCTAGACAAGCCAGAAGAACACCAAACTAGAGCTTTGTATGGAGAAAGAAAGACAATGTATTATAGCATAAAATCTCACAGAATCTGTGAAACAAGGAGGAGGTAGTATCACGGTTTGGACCTGTTTTCCTTCACTTGGGCTAGGATGTAGTTTTAGGTCAAATTTATCTGAAAATATGGAAAATTCTGAACGATTACAAACTTTCAAGCATGACTGTACATGCATGATACAAGTGGTAAATATACTATAAAGAGTTTTTATGTAATGAAGGCTTTTCAGAGACAAGAAAGTAATTTGGACTTCCAGGGGATTGCTGACCTAATATTTTTTATGCTTATATGCAGGTGAGGGAAACTTAAAATAATTGTTTTGTATTTGGCCAATTGTTTTTATGAAAAGTTTTAGATGAGTGTAAATTAATAACCTTGCATTCCCTTCACACCATTTTCAGGATTAAGTGGAATGATACCACCACAATGTTTCTTCAGGAGACTAAAATCTGTTTCCTACACAAAGCAACAAATATTTTGTATCTATCTCAATGCAATTATGGGCTCAAGATATTATAATTATACTGTATTGGATTTTTTCCTATCTTCTTCTATTTTGAAGCCTTTTGAAGACACTTATATTATGGTGGCATCTTTCAGCCTACCCTACAAACTGTCTAAGAAGATCGACAAGATTTTAATTTGCACTCATATAACACTTTTCATAGAATCAATCTTTCTTCACTGCTCTCATAGCTCAGTGATACTAAGAGTGCCCACACAGCCTAATATTTCTGAAACCTGCTAACGGCAGAGATCAATAGAATCCATACTGCTCCTACCATTCCAATGTCCGTCGGTACAAATGTTTCAATTCAGGTGAGTCTGCTTTAGGCTTGCTATTATATGAAAAAATTATATGATGGTTAGGCTTATAGAAATATGTCATAAACAAATTATGCTGTTGATGTAACCAAAATCAAGCCCATTCCTATCTAATAACTGAAGTGGTCATTATACAGTGCAATTACTAAGAGTATGGACACTGTGTTGAAGGCAAAAGGTGGTCTCTTCAAATATTGATTCGATCTAGATTTCTCTTTTGTTCGTACACTTTTCATTTTGCTATTTGATAAAAATAAACTATTACCACTTCTATTTTTAAAGCATTCTTTTTATTTTGCAGCATTTTTTTCCACCCCTGCCTTAAACTTTTGCTTAAATACTCTGGCTCTATAACCTGTGTAAGTTTGATAGCGCATATTCCCCCACTTTAAATAAGTGATTCTGGTAAATGCTTGTTAAAATACATTCTAGAAGTTTCTCACTGTGTCTGGTTTATATAACCAGTAAGGGGTTGTCCCATTTAGGATATTTATGGCATATTTACCAGTTATGCCTCAATTTTCCAATAGATTCGGGTCCTCCTGCTGGGAATAGAGAGACTGTTGTGCACATTAGTCTTTCTTTTTCTTGGGAGCTCAATAAATTGCATAGTGTGTGTACAGACAGTACATGGATAATGTACACAATAATATAATGGCATGGGATAAATGAAAAAAGTGAAGTTGCAGAAGTAGTAGAGTACACATAGTAGCCTAAAGGTCAATGTTTCATTCACGGTAAATGCTTAAAGTGGCTCTCTGGAAAAAGAAGAAAATAACAAAGTAGTCATTTTAAATACATTGTGCAGTTCAGCTGTCCTTCCCCATTCTGCTTATCCTTTGGAAGGTATGCTGCAAGTGTATTCTGAACTAATAAATGAGATATCAGAGGTGCTGGGGATAAGAAGAGCTCTCTCTCTTTTCAGATCTATAATTGTACATATGAGGGGTGTAGGGTTAGGAGAGGCTGCTCACACTCCTATCAACTATGTCTTTCCAATGTCATACTCTAAATCAGAGGTCCCCAACCGATCTGACCTTGAGAGCCACATTCAGCTACGAAAGAGGGTCACGAGCCACGCTAAGCTTTGAGAGATGGTCGACAGCCACATCCAGCTCCTGCTCCACCCAGAGCCACCGGTCTAATGACAGTCAAAGCTTTTCCACTGACATTATACCAAGGCAGTATGCCAAGCTCTATGGTTTCCTATCTTACCCCCGTTCAGACCTGTTCTTCTGTGTGGGGCCACACACAAAAGTCACCATCTAGAGATCTACTCATAATAGCTGTTTTCTACACCTGGTGCCAATGCACCAAGCTAGCAGACAGCCGCGAGCCACACATCGCGGGCCTGTGAGCCATATGTGGCTTTCGAGCTACAGCTTAAGGACACCTGCTGTAGATACTAGGGTTGCTGAGGTAAGAAAAGGATGCTTAGACAGCTGTCCACAATTTTTTCTCTAGTTTAATACAGGAGACACCTGGGATCTTGTGGTAAGAATATGCTGCTCAAATTACTGACTAGTAACTACTATGTCTTTCTGATCTAATACTGTCAATACCAAGCGCTAAAGTAACAAATGGCTACATACACTACTGACCACACTGTCCTTCTGATCTAATACTGGAGGTACCAGGCGTGCGGAGGTAAAAATAGGCTGCTCACACTACTGTCCATCCAGTCTTTCTGGTCTAATACTGGAGATTCCAGGGGTAGTGAGGAAGAGGCTGTGGGTGTTGCTGTCCACCCTATCTTTCAAATATTGTAGATAGCAGGGGCACTAAGGAAATAAGACTTCTCATACTGCTGCCTACCTTGTATTTCTGAATGTCAAGCAGCTGCCATTAGAGCACCCGCTAGGGCCATGGGATACTCGGATCGGGTCTGACGGTTCTTAAGGGGGTGATCACAGCAGCAGTGAATCGGTCCGTGGTCCTGGGCGTCCAATAAAAGTCATGAAATGAAGGGGGAATAAAGTTTGTAGGGGATTTGTTCGTGATGCCACCTGTGGTGTTCGGCAATGGATGGCCAATGCTGCGGTTCCGGTCCACTGGGGCAGTTGGTGACGCAGCAGAGTTGGTACAGCTCTCCACGGGTAGAGCTAGGCCCCAGGGCAGTGATGGTGTTAAATGTGATGGTGGTGGTTGTAGTGCAGGGCAGGTGGCGCAGCAATAATTCAGAGGACACAACAGGGTGCAGTTTCCACACTTTACTCACAGTTCTTTATACAATACCCAGCCCGGTGCTGTGTCCTCAGAGTCTGTGGTCCAGTCAGCTCTCAGGTAATTTGGGGTACACTTTGCCTGAACCCCTTTCTTATGTTCCTTCTCTTGCCGTCTCACTGTGCTGGCTCTTGCCTCTCCTGCCCTGCGCCTTCACACAGTGTTCCAAACCAGCAGCCTTGGATCCTGTCAGATGACGTCCTCTTGGTCCCATTGACCCTATGTGGCTGCCTTTTCAGCGAGTGTGTGTGGTTGTGGCTGTGGCACGTATAGATACCACAGCCTCCGGTTGGCTAGCTGAGCCTTATAGTTCTCCACTAGTCTGAGGGCTAGTTCCCTCACTGCGACCTGGTCCCTCCACCCAACTATGGTCGGCGTGGATTCGGGCCCCATGGGTGGATTCCTCACTACCCGTGCCCCTAGGACCCCTTTCTCTTCTGTCAGGAGCTTCTCTCTATCCTCCTGGTTCTCTCTCTCTGTCCTCTGGTGCTGGGACGAGCTCCTCACTGCTCAAGTCCCCAGCTCCAACCGTTCAACTCCCTAACTAACTCTTCCCTCTTGTTTCCATGACAACTCAACTCTCTCCAACCACACCCTCTACCTATTTCCCTCCAGGCCTATAGAGGTCTGGTGTTGGATGCAAGTGTGTGAGTCCTGGGTAGTGTCCCCTCCTTACTCGAGAGTGGAGTACCACACCTCTGGATGAGGTGCACTACCTCTGTGGCGACTGGACCCTCAGGGGCACCACATAGTATCAAGCTATTGCCAGGTCACAAAGTGATATAGGTCTTTAGGTCACTACAGCATAGCTACCTACTGCTCATGCTCATGTGGTCTATTCACATTCTAGTACAGGTTTCTGGCAGTGTGATAAGATGGTGACCAATTAAATTATATAGTGGCTACCCCTCTGGATAAAATGAGTGTGATTTACTAAATAAAGGAATTTTGTAATTTATTTATATGACATTTCTTTTTTTTTTCTATTACTGGAAACCCCTTTTAGGAACTTGTCTCGTACTTTCAATATGCTGACCTCTGGATAATCAGATGTTTTTGCTTTGCAGTGGCTAGCGCAGGGGACTTATAGTATTACATTGTGACCACTAAGATAAGTGACGGCCATGTAATTTAACAGCTACTTAAGTGTGCAAGAACAATGGCTACTCACACAGATCAGACTCTCCATTCTGGCCTTGTGAGTAGTCCTGTGTAATGTCCGCCCTATAAAGGCATATGCAGACATATGTTCTTCATGAGGCTAGCTTTTAAAGTCTGTTGGTTCCTAATATAGAATTAGTTTGCATAGATATGTCAGCAGATTCATGCTGCCCTAATAGCGGACAGTATGAAATAGTGTCAGACCCTCATTACAAATAACTAGGTTTTAATCAAAAAGGCTTCAGGAAACAAGCATGGGGAGAAAAGCCCACCAACAACTGTTGTGGCTTCTCCGACCCATCTTGGATTGATTGACAGGTCTCTCTCAAGATCATTTATAGGAATTAGTAAAGGATACCTGAATATAATTGCGCATACCTCTGGGCGACACCATTATCCTAGTAACATGAAGGCAGAGATTAGTTTCCATGAATTTTCAATTTGACATTTGTTTAATTTAAAGCGAGTAATTAATTGTGTGTAAATATTGAGAAATGTCAGAATTTCTGATCAGTGTTTACTGGAGCAACAGATTAAATTGCAAATGGAAAGATGTATTTATACTCAATATTGTGATATTTGAAATTAGTGAAGACGTAGGCTGAATAGAAAGATTGAAGAAGCCATTAGAAGAGAGAATTACTGTCCAAGACAGAGTAATTGTCTGCCTGGGCACTCCTGACAACGGGTCTGAAGATGTGCTTTGTGGATTGACAGGAAAACTGCAGAGCAGAATCAGTGCTCAGAAGAAAATACGTGAAATGAAAATTATACTGTTAATAGCAGGAGCATAATGAAATGGAGAAAAAGCAGAGTATAGCACTACCCAGTAAGATTTGTTTCATAGCGTTACCCTTTTAGTTATCCTAGGGACTGTTTGCCCAGAGATGCTGCTTTTTTTTTTCTAAATGTAGATATTGCTGTATAATTGAGCATTTTCTGCGGTAACAATTTTACAACATATGTTATTTGCCTCCTGCTAAGCAATCATGTTTCAAACCTGCTAATCCATGAAAAACTCCAATAAAGAAGTTGTATGGCCTCACTTGGTGCCCAATGCAGGGTTTCATAATGTACCCCACCACACTTGGTCTTTGGAGTTCAGCATTATACTTGCCATCTAATTGCCCTGTCAGACCTATTTTCTAGCATATTTTCTATAACTATATACAGTATCATTTTTCATTCTTCTTTACCCACATCAACTCCACACATCTGCAGTACTCATTGCTGGGCCATGTGCAACTCCTGCATACACTATAGTTATGCTTCTGCAACCAGGCCTACTATGTTTAGTATGCTCCTGCATCTCCTGTCCCTATTTCATCTCTCGGCTCTACTCTATATGTTGTACAGGTCCTTCTCAAAAAATTAGCATATAGTGTTAAATTTCATTATTTACCATAATGTAATGATTACAATTAAACTTTCATATATTATAGATTCATTATCCACCAACTGAAATTTGTCAGGTCTTTTATTGTTTTAATACTGATGATTTTGGCATACAACTCCTGATAACCCAAAAAACCTGTCTCAATAAATTAGCATATTTCACCCATCCAATCAAATAAAAGTGTTTTTTAATAACAAACAAAAAAACAACAAATAATAATGTTCAGTTATGCACTCAATACTTGGTCGGGAATCCTTTGGCAGAAATGACTGCTTCAATGCGGCGTGGCATGGAGGCAATCAGCCTGTGACACTGCTGAGATGTTATGGAGGCCCAGGATGCTTCAATAGCGGCCTTAAGCTCATCCAGAGTGTTGGGTCTTGCGTCTCTCAACTTTCTCTTCACAATATCCCACAGATTCTCTATGGGGTTCAGGTCAGGAGAGTTGGCAGGCCAATTGAGCACAGTAATACCATGGTCAGTAAACCATTTACCAGTGGTTTTGGCACTGTGAGCAGGTGCCAGGTCGTGCTGAAAAATGAAATCTTCATCTCCATAAAGCATTTCAGCCGATGGAAGCATGAAGTGCTCCAAAATCTCCTGATAGCTAGCTGCATTGACCCTGCCCTTGATGAAACACAGTGGACCAACACCAGCAGCTGACATGGCACCCCACACCATCACTGACTGTGGGTACTTGACACTGGACTTCAGGCATTTTGGCATTTCCTTCTCCCCAGTCTTCCTCCAGACTCTGGCACCTTGATTTCCGAATGACATGCAAAATTTGCTTTCATCAGAAAAAAGTACTTGGGACCACTTAGCAACAGTCCAGTGCTGCTTCTCTGTAGCTCAAAAGTGGCTTTACCTGGGGAATGTGGCACCTGTAGCCCATTTCCTGCACATGCCTGTGCACGGTGGCTCTGGATGTTTCCACACCAGACTCAGTCCACTGCTTCCTCAGGTTCCCCAAGGTCTGGAATTGGTCCTTCTCCACAATCTTCCTCAGGGTCCGGTCTCCTCTTCTCGTTGTACAGCGTTTTCTGCCACATTGTTTCCTTCCAACAGACTTACCATTGAGGTGCCTTGATACAGCACTCTGGGAACAGCCTATTTGTTGAGAAATTTCTTTCTGGGTCTTACCCTCTTGTTTGAGGGTGTCAATGATGGCCTTCTTGACATCTGTCAGGTCGCTAGTCTTACCCATGATGGGGGTTTTGAGTAATGAACCAGGCAGGGAGTTTATAAAAGCCTCAGGTATCTTTTGCATGTGTTTAGAGTTAATTAGTTGATTCAGAAGATTAGGGTAATAGGTCGTTTAGAGAACCTTTTCTTGATATGCTAATTTATTGAGACAGGTTTTGTGGGTTATCAGGAGTTGTATGCCAAAATCATCAGTATTAAAACAATAAAAGACCTGACAAATTTCAGTTGGTGGATAATGAATCTATAATATATGAAAGTTTAATTGTAATAATTACATTATGGTAAATAATGAAATTTAACACTATATGCTAATTTTTTGAGAAGGACCTGTATTTGGTAAAGGTACTAATTGACATAGCTAGTATCGTATGTGTATAAACTAGTCAATGAACTAGGACATCCATCATTGAAAAGGTTTAGCCAATAAGATAAGCCACTTCTCTCTGCTGTCTACTCTGGCTCAAAGCCTAACCGACTAACCCTTCTTGGACAGTCTAGATGTTGATGAAGAAGAGGACTAATATCTCTCTTCTTCTTTCACCTTTATATGTCTGTTTCCTAAGAAAGCTTTGATCTTATAAGATG
>NC_091284.1:540973385-540978385 GCF_032444005.1 Ranitomeya imitator | reverse complement strand
GCTGTGGGGGGAGGTGGATGGGGCAGATCCAGGTTGGGGGCTATAGTCCATGGCATAGGGGAGGTGGATGGGGCAGATCCAGGTTGGGGGCTATAGTCCATGGCATAGGGGAGGTGGATGGGGCAGGTTCAGGTTGGGGGCTATAGTCCATGGCATAGGGGAGGTGGATGGGGCAGGTCCATTGTGGGGGCTATAGTCCATGGCATAGGGGAGGTGGATGGGGCAGGTCCAGGTTGGGGGCTATAGTCCATGGCATCATAGTTCTCTTTCTCGCAGTCTATGACATTCGCTCACATACCGCGCTGCTATCTCCACTGCTCTCTCTTCTTCTCCCAGCAAGATATATGTTTTCTCTTCCTCCTTCATGG
Organism: Ranitomeya imitator; assembly: GCF_032444005.1. Classification (NCBI taxonomy): domain Eukaryota; kingdom Metazoa; phylum Chordata; class Amphibia; order Anura; family Dendrobatidae; genus Ranitomeya; species Ranitomeya imitator. The sequence continues at coordinate 540,978,017 of NC_091284.1, read as the reverse complement.
TGATGAAGTCTGGGAAGAGATGTGAGAGTCTCCTGAAGTGAGTGTCCCTCACTGCTGAGTATTTGGAGCAGTGTAGCAGGAAGTGGGTTTCGTCCTCTATGGCCTCCTGATCACAGTGTTGGCACAGTCTTTCCTCCCTGGGCTTGTAGCTCTGCCTGTGTCGGCCACATTCGATGGCCAGACTGTGGGCACTGAGTCTATATCGGCTCAGGATCTGGCGGTCTCTGGGGTCCGGGAGTTTCTCCAGATATGGGGCCAGTCTGTAGTCTCTCTGTAGGCTCCGGTACATGGTCAGTTTCTGTGAGCTGATGATATCATTCTTCCAGTCACTGACATACCTCTCCTGGCCTTCATCTGCCATCTTCCTAATTCCGGCTTTTGTCAGGTTGTTGTGATTGGTGTTCTGCTCCGGTTGGGTTTGGCTGGGCTGTTCCGGGGGTTCTGGTTTTTCTGTTTCACCTTCATGTATCAGGGCTTTATGGTGATGGGAGCTTGGATTGCTCCTATGCAGGTGAGCCCGGAATGACAGCGCCCTCTTTAGAACTGTTAGGTGTAGAGGGAATCTGCCCAGCTCGGCCCGACAAGCACTGTTGGAGGTGCTCCGATGGACCTGGAGAAGGTGCTTGCAGAATTCCAGGTGGAATATTTCTGTTGGACTGGAGTCCCACTTTGACCAGTCTGGGTAGGTGTGAGGACCCCAGACTTCACTGCCATACAGGAGGATTGGGGCGATGATGGAGTCGAAGATTTTTAGCCAGACCCTCACTGGTGGCTTCAGATGGTAGAGTGTCCTTCGGATGGCATAGAAGGTTTTGCAGGCCTTGTCTTTCAGGGTCTCTATGGCTTGTTTGAAGTTCCCTGACCGGTGAATCTCTAGGCCCAGGTAGGTATATTTGTCCGTTCCTGTGAGGTCGCAGTTGTTGAGGATAAATGATGGGTGTTGGTCTGATCTTCTCTTTCTCCTCTGGAACACCATGGTGTTGGTTTTCTTTAGGTTGACCGGTAGGGCCCAGGTGGAGCTGAATTTCTCTAGGATTTTCAGGTTGTCCTGGAGGCCTTTCTCGGTTGGTGACAGCAGCAGCAGGTCATCTGCATACAGCAGGAATTTCACCTGGGCGTCGTGGAGGGTGAGACCTGGTGCTGAGGAGGATTCCAGGGCGGTAGCCAGCTCGTTGATGTAGATGTTAAAGAGCGTTGGGCTTAGGCTGCAGCCTTGTCTTACTCCGCGGCTCTGCTGGAAAAAAGCCGTTCTTTTGCCGCTCACACTCACGCTGCAGCTGTTCTCGGTGTAGGAGCTTTTGATGACATCGTAGGTCTTTCCTCCTATTCCACTCTCCAGCAGTTTCAGGAATAAGCCCGGGTGCCACACTGAATCAAAGGCCTTTTTAAAGTCCACAAAGCAGGCGTATATCTTCCCATTCTTTGTATTGTAGATGTGTCTCTGAATGAGGCTGTGCAGAGTATAGATGTGGTCAGTGGTGCGGTGGTTCGGCATGAACCCTGCTTGGCTCTTGTTGAGGACGTTGTGCTCGGTGAGGAAGGTGAGGAGCCTCTTGTTCAGGATACTGTTGAACAGTTTTCCCAGGTTGCTGCTGACGCATATGCCTCTGTAGTTGGCTGGGTCATACCTGTCCCCACTCTTGTGGATGGATGGGTGTGATGAGGCCTTGGTTCCAGGTACGAGGGAAGTAGCCGGCACTCAGTACAATATTGAAGAGTTTAACCATTGCAGCCTGTATTTCTGGTGGGCTGTACTTCAGCATTTCTGGTAGGATTCCATCTAGGCCACCGGCTTTTCTACATCTTATGGAGGAGAGTCTCTCGGTTACTTCCTGTAGTGTTATAGGTGTATCCACCGGGTTTTGGAAGTTTTTGATTTTTTCCTCCATTGCTTTTAGTTTCGCCATTATGTTTTCCTGTTCTTGGCTTAGTCCTTCCTTTGGAATGTCTTTATAGAGGTCTCTGAAGTATTGGAGCCAGAGGTTGCCATTTTGGATATGGTTGTTGTTTTTCTTGTCTTTGGTGCCCATGTGGTTCCATAGTTCCCAGAAGGAGTTGTCTTGGAGGGCGTCTTGGAGTTGATTGAGCTTGGTAGAGATGTAACTCTGCTTCTTCCTCCTGAGGATGGTTTTGTACTGCTTTTGTATGGAGTCATAGGCTTCCCTCAGACCCAGGTGGTTGGGGTCTCTGTGTTTCTTGTTGGAGGCTGTTCTCAGGGTCTTCCGTACAGCTTTACATTCTCTGTCAAACCAGCCATTGACCCGTGTTTCTTTTGGTCTCTTGTAGTCGACTTTTTTAAGGTCGGACAGTCTGGCCATTACGTAGAATATATTGTTGAGGTCCTTTGCTGCTTGGTTCACTCCCTCTGGGTTTGGCATGTACTCAAGGTTGTAGAAGTGGTGGAGCATCCGCTGTATTTCAGGTCTGCTGGAAGCTTCTTTATATCTTAGTGCCGACATTTTGGACCATTTATAGGATGGAGGCCGGGTGAAGAGGCCGCTCTGCTGTGGCTTCTGAGTGGATGGTTTCTCTGTAGATTTCATGTACAGAAGAAGTTGGCTGTGGTCTGACAGGTGCGTTTGTGGGGTGACTATGAAGGCGCTGACATCTGCCAGGTTCAGGTCTGTAATGGCGTAATCAACTACACTCCTCCCTACATGGGAGTTTAGTGTATACCTTCCTAAGGAGTCACCCTTGCTTCGTCCATTAAGGATATGAAGTCCTAAACTTTTACATACGTTCAGGAGCTTTCTGCCACTTTTGTTGACTGTACTGTCATAGCTGTTTCTCTCAGTGTGTACAGGGTCTTGGCCGTCATTCTCTGCTCCAAGTATGTAGATGTTTCCATCCGTGGTCAGGAAGTCTCTCTCTCTCCCTGTTCTTGCATTGAGGTCTCCAAAGATGAGAACTTTGCCCAGGGCCTGATAATGGGCAGCTTCTCTTTGTAAGATCTCGAAGCAGTCTGGATTGAAGTAGGGGGACTCTGGCAGTGGTATATAGGTGGCACAGAGGTGGACATCAGACTGACAGGTGAGGATGGAGCTGCTGATTCTGATCCATATGTGGCTGCCTCCTTTCTTCACCGGTTTGATGTACTGGTGGAGCTCCTCTTTATACCAGATCGCTACTCCTCCTGAGCCCCGGCCCTGTTTGATGTTTTTATTTTTCTGGGCATGGACCAAGAATTCCTTGTATCCAATAGGCACCAGGGATTCGTTTTCGGCTCTGGTCCATGTTTCCAGGAGGATCTGAATGTCTATATTTTTCATACTTTGTATAAAATCAGGGTCCTTTGTTTTAGATCCAAAGGTTGAGGCGTTGAGACCCTGGATATTCCAGCTGCTGATTGTAAGTGAATACATTCTTCTGTGTGGTTTGTGTGTATATACCTTGTAATGAGTATGGCTGTGTGGGACAAACTGGATTTCTGACAGTTTTATAGCGGTGCTTGGTTCCATCCAGTCACATTATTATTCTGCGCAGTGCATTGAGCAGGTTTATTATCTCATCCCTATCTCTGCTCTGCATGTATCTGTGTGGGCTTGGTGGTCTCCTCGGTGGAGGTCTCCACCTCCGATGGTCTGACACTGAGTGAAGAGCTTTGTTTCCAGCTTCAGGAGGTAGCCTTGGGGTTTTCTGCTTTATCGTTCTCGGGGGTCTTTCAGTGTGATTATGGCCACTGTTGAATCCAGGCCCGGGGTCTCTGTTTAGCACGATGTCCTTCAGCTCTTTGGCCAGGAGGCTGACCCCTTGTTTGTTGAGGTGTTTATCATCATGCAGGTGACTGTTGTTTATGGAGAGGTGTTGTGCCAGGGTCACGTTTGGCACAGTCTTGATCTTTTCAGTCAGTTCTGCATTGATGACTTGGGTGGTTTGCCTGGGTATGTCCTTTCTTGGAAGCAGCGATGACAGAATGATTTTACTGTCCCGGAATTTTAGGTTTGCCATCTTTGCCAGGTTGATCAGTTGTTCTGCGATCTGCTGGTCTGGCCGATTGTTTGTACCCGTGTGTATAATAATGTGCTTTGGGTTGGTAAACCGTGGTCTACTGATGACCTCTGTCACCTGTTCAATACTTGCACAGCGGATTGTACGGACCTGTTTTCCTGGGAATAGCCGCTGTGTATTTAGGTACTTCCCATTTGAGTCCATTATTAGGACAATATCAGGACTTTGTGATGTATCTATATATATATATATATATATATATATATATATATATATATATATCTATATATATATATCTATATATCTATATATCTATATATATCTATATATCTATATCTATATATATATCTATATCTATATATCTCTATATATCTATAATATAACGCTGGGAGCGTCACTCTGTCCGAAGCCTCTATAGACTGCGCAAGCGCAAGCGCCGGCGCAGTCTGGGCCTCACAGAGCGACGCTCCCGGGAGATCGCGGTATGCGTAAGCACTGAACGCATACCGCCATCTCCACCGGAGAGTCAGGGACCGCCGGGAGGGTAAGTATACTCACCTTTCCCGGTTCCAGCGCTGCTTGCGGCTCCGTCTCCCGGCTCCTCTGCTCCCGGCTCCGGAGGGCGCGGACTGCGCAGGCGCCAATTCCTGCTGCCGGAATCGGCGCCTGCGCAGTCCGCGCTTT